>NC_088398.1:26542351-26842351 GCF_034236695.1 Oncorhynchus nerka
TCTCAGTTCACTGGTCACGATGGCAACACCCACCCGTAGCACGCGCTCCAGCAGGTGTATCTCACTGATCATCCCTAAAGCCAACACCTCATTTGGCCGCCTTTTGTTCCAGTTCTCTGCTGCCTGTGACTGGAACGAATTGCAAAAATCGCTGAAGTTGGAGACTTTTATCTCCCTCACCAACTTCAAACATCTGCTATCTGAGTAGCTAACCGATCGCTGCAGCTGTACATAGTCTATCGGTAAATAGCCCACCCATTTTTACCTACCTCATCCCCATACTGTTTTCATTTATTTACTTTTCTGCTCTTTTGCACACCAATATCTCTACCTGTACATGACCATCTGATCATTTATCACTCCAGTGTTAATCTGCAAAATTGTAATTATTCGCCTACCTCATGCCTTTTGCACACAATGTATATAGACTCTTTTTTTTCCTACTGTGTTATTGACTTGTCAATTGTTTACTCCATGTGTAACTCTGTGTTGTCTGTTCACACTGCTATGCTTTATCTTGGCCAGGTCGCAGTTGCAAATGAGAACTTGTTCTCAACTAGCCTACCTGGTTAAATAAAGGTGAAATAAAAAAAACACTAAGTTGACTGTGCCTTTAACAAGCTTGGAAAATTCCAGAAAATGATGCCATGGCTTTAGAAGCTTCTGATAGGCTAATTGGAGGTGTACCTGTGGATGTATTTCAAGGCCTACCTTCAAACTCAGTGCCTCTTTGCTTGACATCATGGGAAAATCAAAAGAAATCAGCCAAGACCTCAGAAAATAAATTGTAGACCTCCACAAGTCTGGTTCATCCTTGGGAACAATTTCCAAACGCCTGAATGTACCACGTTCATCTGTACAAACAATAGTATGCAAGTATAAACACCATGGGACCCCGCAGCCGTCATACCGCTCAGGAAGGAGACGCGTTCTGTCTCTTAGAGATGAACGTACTTTGGTGCAAAAAGTGCAAATCAATCCCAGAACAACAGCAAAGGCCCTATATATTTATATTTGCCCCAATTTGGGTGGAGTTTCCTCCTCTCTAAACATAACTTCCTGTCTAGTAATAAAGATGTAAAGTGATGCAGACAAAAAATTCTCACACACACACATATATATATATATATAACTGTGGGTGTTTGTGTGTAACTTCCTGTCTTCAATAGAACCACAGGTCCGTGGTGGCGTTCAACGTCCGGCCCCTTCAGGACATGAACGAGATCACCTCCCACATGCTGGAGGTGGTGCAGGCACACATGCTGCTCAGCAAACCACAGACTATTATGGTGAGAACTTCCTTCACACATGACAAAGAGCACCAGGGCCTAAAAAAACAACCGCCACCTGCCAAATGTTGGTAGTTTTTGGCATTGGTAGCTAAAATGCCTATTTCACCAGCCACGTTGGCAGGTGGTCAGGGCTCCACACTTTGAGCATTTCACTCGCATTTGTTAATAAAGAGTCAAGTATGATCACATTTATAGCAAAATAAATGAAGCTGTTTTCAAAGTATTTCTGCCATTTTGTTTCATAGCTGGTAAATTAATCGCACAAAGTTAAAAGAACTACAAATCCTATAGCCTATCCCACCTTGAGCTGCAACACTGCCTGTCTAGGGGCTGTACGTCCATGAAGAGCTAAGTGAAAAATGTTTTTTTAGAAGCGCTGTGCACAGGTATAAACATTTTGTCTAATTTACTTGAATCGGAAGTTTATTTATGTGAGACTTTGTCCTCGAGTTTCTTGGCAATTTTACTTTGTATTGTTTGCAAGCTAGTTTGTTTTTCAATGTTTGAGTTTCAACTAGTAGGGCAGAGTAGACAATTCTGCAATTAGTCAGACTGAATCTCAGACACATGACTCTCGCATCACTTTACCACGGTAACCTATTGCCCTTAAAGGGGCAGGTGAACATCTGTGATATTTTGGTTAACACTCAGGTCACACAAAATATAAAATTAAACAATATACCACATTACTTCTTACTAGTAATACAAACATTACAAAGTATGCTCATCTTTTTTGTGTGTTTTGTTGATGTAATTATAGGCTGGGGGGATATTTTGTCTGGTAAAAAAAATTTAGTGTGGTAGACCAAAAAGTACATTTTAGGCCCTGAAAAGCACCACTATGCCTGAATATCTGACTATTTCCCAACTGTCCATTCTGTGACTACTGTTATATGAGTTGGCCTTGGCCCAACTGCCACATATTTAAATGGAGATTAATTAATCATTAAACTTAGCTTTGAATAAGGCCGTTCAAGTTCAGTAATGCCACAATCACCTGAAGTTTTGTTTTGAGTATTCCTGTGTGGCACCACTCACGCACAGTTTTGGTTCCCTTTTTAGATGGGCGGAGGAGGGGGAATGAACACTAGCATGGTGCCCATGTCACGGCCGGGAATGGGTGGCAACATGGGAGGTGGATACTCGGGTGCTAACGACATGTCCACTAACGGCCTGAGCCCAAGCCAGAACCAGGTGAGTCTGTAATGGACTGAAGAAAAGTGCTGGAAACTTTAAATAGTTGGTAGGATAAACCAATAGGTAGCCTAAACTCACCTACCATACCAATTAGAAAGTAAACCAGCACACCTTACCTGTTACCAGGTGAATGGAGGAAAAAAGTGTACTTTTATTTTAAAAATCCAGCACGCTAGGTGATTAGAACATTTATTGGGTCTCATCAGTTTTTCTATTTATTGAAAATGCCTTACCAAACATACCATACTGCCATCTATAGGACTGACAGAACAATTGGGAAGTCTTCAAGTTGTTCTGATTGGCACAATATTCTATATGAATGTTTGTTATTCTCATGTCCTCTCATAAGGTGCTGAGCTTGATAAGGAGCTGTCCAGACGCACAGGGTATCAGCACACAGAACTTGAAGCAGAGTCTCAGCGGCATGAGCTTGGCTGTCATCAAGTAAGACATTCCCTTCCCTCTGTCCTCAAATCAGGCTCTGAAGTTCTTGATATGCTTGAATGTGTCCTGTTTGACCACAAGTGGTCATTGTTAAGATACAAATATGCTTTTCTGGGATGTAGAATAAGTAATATCAGCTCTATTCATTGCATTTCTACCTGCAATGTTCAACATTTGCCTACTGAATGTGGCCCAGTGCACTCTCATGTGCGAGGCATAACAGAGTAGACTGCATAATTAATCATTCTGCATTGGCACCAGTCTTACTGTCTTTTGTCTAATCATAGGCAAGCAGTGGAGTTCCTCAGCAACGAAGGACACATCTTCTCCACCATCGACGAGGATCACTTCAAGTCTACGGACAATGACGACTAAAGCATCTCTCCATTCCCTGTTAGCACTAAGAACATGATCATAGACTTGGGACCATTCTCAACACAGTGTGCGCTATGAGTGGACGATTGTGTATATAAGAATAACGCCCAAAACCCTCTTAGAATTTTAAGATCTCAACACTCTGAAAATAGAACCAGTAGTCATTCATGGAACCATGATTTATACTGAGTAACATCATGGGATGTCTATAATCCTGAGGGTTTCTGTGAAATTAGGCCTTCTTGGTTAGACGGACACATCCTGTTTCAACTTCCGTTCTGTTAATTATATTACAGTAAGAGTGGCTGCACCACAGGCCAATGGTTTTTCTCACAGTGAATGCAATCGGGGACTGACTAGTTCCTGAATCATTGGTATTGGTAGTTGTCATTTAAAAATGGTGAACAGAATGCAATTCCTATTCAGATTTTTTTATGTCTCTGTTTTGTTTTTGTCTCTAGTAAACATATATTTTCAGAAAAATGTTCTCTGGATATTTGTTCCCCAGATATTACTATTACTTCCCAATTGACTATATAAATTATCTCTTACAATGTATGTAACCTTAGAATTCAGAGATATAACATCATACAGTATTGATAACCAAAGCAATGATACATATGCACCAGTAAAGCTTTGTATTGCGAATGAAGATCCCCACTGTTATCACTCCGGCTTTCTGATATTGACCTCCACTCTTCTAACAGGAAGGTCACTGACACTGCCAGACTAGCATCATTGAGTTTTAAAATTAGGGGAAATGTAGTTACAAAATACACTGCTACATTATGAAATGTAACTGGACCTTAAACACCAATGGGCTATTATCATAAGCATTTCTGATAATCGGTTGGCAAGTGTTGCTTGTGATTGCAGCAACGTAGAGAAAATGAAAACCAAGTAACAAAATCTTGGTACAATAAGACATCCTGTTTTTGCATAGTCCCATCTCAAAGTATTCACATTTACAGTGGCTGGCTATCAGTCTGCATAGTTCTGACATTCAGTTGTCTTGCACCCCATAGTCTAGTCTATTTTATGCAATGAGACTTGGTTACTTGAATAGTTGGCCTTTTAATAGTAGTTCCTCTGGCTGGTTCAGTAAAGTAAAAAACTGTCTGCCGTTTTCAACATGTCGTCCACTTGCTCATAATCATGGTCGCTGCACTCATCTGCTTGCACTTCATATTTCGGTGCTGTTGAAAGACAAGTTCATTTTAGGTTTACCGTATAATCTAGGTTTTGTGTGAAGTGGTCACCCAGCGCAAAAACATTTATCTAAACAAAGAATAAAACTACAGATAACAGTAAAATGTTTTATAAAAAGCTACACCAAATGTAGAACGATGAATGGGACAGTTTTTGGCATTGACTTTTATTTCCCTGATGTCATAGCTCACAAGTAATTTCTAATGTAGGACATACTGTACCTTTATTGTTGGGCTTGTGACTTATAGACGTGACGTAAGTGTTTGGCTGAGCCTTTCCTGACTTGACACCGGTCATAGGCTTTCTTGGATTCAGCGGAGGGGCATCCATGATAGCCTTCACGACAACAGGAAAAATGAAACTACCGTTATATTAGGTGTACATGCTATGATGAAAAAACAGGAACCACATACTTGCATGGGGCGAGGTGTCTGCATAATCAAATAACATCTTTACATGATAACTGATGAGACTACAGTAACATATGTTATATAAGACATTGATTGAACAACCCAAGACCCTATTATATAAGGCAGCATTCTAGTCCTAGTCAAATGAAGTCACAACTTATTCTACTTATTTAAAGTGTATTTCACAATATCTCAACACATAACACACATTTCCCCAGGTTCTGTGTTGTTGTGGGTTTGTATGTGTGTGTATTTCAGGAAATAGCTTCCTGGATTCTAAGCAGCTGATTGGTCGACCCCATCGCAGATTTGAGCTCTGACCCCTCCCTCTCGTCAGGGGATACAGCTGTCTCTGAAATTACCAACTCCTTCTCCAACTTGATAAAATCAAGTGTTCCTTTGTTAGAAGAGAGCTTTTTATGTTCTATGTTGATTGTAGTGGCAGTCAGTAAAAGTTTTGTGGATATTATTTTGTAGCCGCTCCTTCCAAGGTATGTATGCCAATAGGATTTAGTGTTTTTGATTTTTGAAATTGTTCACTAAGTATTAGTAATAGTAATTGTCCCTGGGGGAGGGCAACGCACCTTGGGAGTGTTTAGGCAAGAGGCCTGCGGGCATACATAGACAGATTCAATACTACTGGTTATGCACACTAGGTAAGACCTGGGCGGACCACCCCCTGTATTTTGGTTAGCGCGCCAGGTGGTGCTAAAGGTTAGGTAAGTAGTGGGAAGGCAGGTAAGGTAGAAGAGGGGACTAACTTTTACTTTCTTTGCTTTGGTTCCATCCAGACCCTTTTCCTCACCTTACCGTGTGTAGGAGTAATAAATTCCCTGTAAACTGTATTTTTCTCTGCTTCTGTCACCCTTCCCCACACCTACATTCACATACTTTTTTCACTCCACGGGGAGAAGAGATGTAGCGGGGTGTTGCGTTCCCTCCAAGAGGCGTAAGTAACAACACTTTACAGAAACTTTAAAAAAAAAGTTAAAACAGAAACAGCAGACATAGAGACAGTACAGTGACACAAAAAAAACGAGACAATTTCACAGCTAAGACAAGGAATGTGGGGGCTCCAAGGCAGAGTACAAGGGCAATACATGGGATGCAAGACAGTAGGTAGGACATGTAGGACAGTAAACGAGTCCAGCAAGACAGGAGTGACAACAGGAAATGAGCAGCGCTATATCCTGCCTAGAAAGTACATAAGGTCTGAAAGGAAGAGCTTACCGGAGGCAGAGGAGCAGGGGGCCTGTGAGTCTTTTTGCTATCAAGACTTAGACCACTCAACAGGGAAAGGGTGCCACTTTTGGGTGGATGGCAGGGGGTGTCTGGTTGTGAGGATGAAGGGGTTGCCTTTGAAGACTTTGAGCCTGACGATGGCTTTGATCTTGACGATGGCTTTGGTGGACGTGGTGGTGGGGGCTCATCTGATGCGGTGAGCTTTCGAAATTCGCAATAGAATGAGTCTGTCACCTCTGTAACTGTCTCCAGGTGATATTCTTGGGCCAAAGGCAAGGGGTCATTAGTAAAGGACAAAGACATGTTAAGCCAGTGAATGGGTATCTCAAAGCACCTCTCTGGATTTCCTGGAAGGCTGGCCTGTATCATGGGCTGTATAGTAGTAGCCTCCAGCCTCAGGGATGAGAACCCCACCAAAGGATCTGTCTCCAGCTCTGCGTCACGGCTCGCCACCTTAACGTCCAACGGCAGAGCGAAGGCCTTGCACAAGTCCATCAGGCTGTACTTCTTGTTGTCCAGGAGCTTCTCCACAAAGTGGCTCTGCATGCACAGGGGCAAGTGGACCACCTTGCTCTCCTCCTCTTCATCCTCCTCGTCATCGTCCACTTCTTGGAGACGTCTACATACAAGGACCTCCATGGTCTGGTTATTCTTCTCCTGGCTAGTTCTTCCACCGGGCAGCTTCACCTTCTCGCAGCGCAGCACCTCCAGCTGCTCGCCCACACTGAGCGCCAGAAAACCCTCCTCATCCAGCTCCTCACTGTGCTGCATCACCCTGACCTTGAGAAACAGTGCCCGGGTCGAGGCGGCGTACAGCTCGTACACTGACTCAAACTCCCGCGGCCTCCGTCTCAGGCGTCCCCCGTAGCGCTGCGACACTAGGAAGTACTGGCGGGCATTGCGCCCCTTGATACCCGAAATTAGAACCATGGCTGAGGAACCACGCTTGTGAAGGACTAGATGATGGCCTTTGTGTAGTTCAGCCAGCCAGGTACAGCGGAACAGAGGCTGGCCCTCATGGTGCTCCAGTATTTCAGCCGTGGTGGGGAAGGCCTCATCTGGCTGGGCAAATACCTCGGGCAGAGTGAGTGGGGTCACAAATGTCAAGTCTTGGGATTGTGTCGTCACGTCGACTACATCCACCTCCAAGCTGGAGGGGAACTTGACTATGTTCTTCCTCACTGTGAGAGAATGAGCAGAACACAAAAACTAAGCTGTATGTTCAAAATGTACAATCCTGTAGTGCAATGATTTGTGAAAAAGAAATGCAGGCTACAGCTTGCCAATAGCTTTAATGATGTGCTCCTCAGCCAACACATCTCTCACTTCTAGATTATAACATGATATCTCAGTGTTTTTTCATTAGCTAAGGAAGTATGCCATTGGTTGACTCAGAGCCAGGTTCTACTCACAGTGCATGATGGCCTGGACCTGGTATATGGGGCTGAAGACTAGTGATCCCCCGTGCTTGGTCTTCTTGCTGAAGCGAAAGCGCCGGCTACAGAGGTGGGGCGAGGATATGATCTCCTGGAGGGTGTAGGTCTGGTTACTCTCACACTCATAGAACTCCCCACGGCAGGAGAAGGGGACAAGCACTTCAGCCAACGCCCCCTGCTGGCCTCTGAGTTGACAGCGGACGCAGCTCTCCTCACCCCCGTCTTGCTGCTTTATGTACAGCATGGTCACGGCCATCCCGGCACCGAGGGTGAAATTCTCAAAAGTCAGCTCACATCGGCTGGTGAAGGTGAAGGGAAAGCAGGTGTCCAGGCCTACAGGCCTCAGACTCACCATCTCCTCCACTGTGTTGTATGGCATCTCCTCTGGAACCAGCTTGAACAGATCTGAGAGGGAGAGTCCGCAATGAGCCCATGAATAACACAGCATTGATCAAGGGACTTTATTAGAATTGATTAAACATATTACCGTGGTTAATAAAGATTTGGGGGGTTCACTTACATATAATTACTAGAACTGCTATTCTTGGTAGAGTCGATCATCTTTGCTTGATGGACCAAAGGTTTTTCTATTTCTAGCCTTGGCTAAGTGCATTTGTTGAAATCCGTAAGCCTCACCTGCATGGTTGAGGGGCAGCTGAAACTTCTCATTGTTGCTGATGTCCTCACAGCTGACAGACAGGAGCTCGATGTCGATGACCTTCACCAGGTCCCCCGTGGATAGGCACACCTCGTTTCCCGACAGCTCATAAACAGACCCTATAAAGCATCAACACACCGCAATTTCAGCTCTGATGACAATGCATATTTGCAGCAACATACATGTACACTACTTGTTGATTTATATATATTTTTTAATCAGAGGTGATTACTCAATAATACTGTCCAATTACAAAGCATTCTTGAACTGATGGAAAAATATCTTAATATATGCAGTACACAGTATTAACTTCTCTGTTCTAGGAACATGAGACTTTGTACACTCATTTTTCCCCCATTTTCTTATTTGTCTGCTGCAACATTTCAAGGTAGTCTATTGACTGACCGTCCATCCATATAACCAAGCATATGATCTATTAACCTTTGAACATGTGATATTACATACACTCCTCTATGTATTTATTTAGACTGAAGCAAAATGTTTCATGAGGCGACAGTACAGTGTCACCTTTTGTTTTGAGGGTATTTTCATACATATCTGTTTTACTGTTTAGAAAGGAAAGCACTTTATATATCTAGTCCTCCCATTTTGAAGGTGTCATACAGTATTTAGACATTCACTTATATGAGTATTGAAGTACTCAAACATGTGGTATTTTAATCCCATATTCCTAGCACGCAATAACTACATCAAGCTTGTGACTCTACAAACTTGTTGGATGCATTTGCCGTTTCTTTTAGTTGTGTTTCAGATGATGTTGTGCTCAAATGAAAGTTTATTGGTCACCTACACAGTTTTCCAGATGTTATTGCCGGTGCAGTGAAACAGTGCAGCAATATCAAGCAATACAATAACAATACGCACATAATCAGAAAGCAAAATAAAATGACAAGGAATTAAGACATCAGAGCAGTTTTCAGAGTCCGGAATATAAATATATACACCATCGTTCAAAAGTTTGGGGTCACTTAGAAATATAATTGTTTTTGAAAGAAAAGCACTTTTTTGTCCATTTAAAATAGCATCAAATTAATCAGAAATACAAGTGTAGACATTGGTAATGTTGTAAATGACAATTGTGGCTGGAAACAGCAGATTTTTAATGGAATATCTACATGGGCATACAGAGACCCAGCAACCATCACTCATGTGTTCCAATGGCACGTTGTGTTAGCTAATCCAAGTTGATAATTTTAAAAGGCTTAATTGATCATTAGAAAATCCTCTTGCAATTATGTTAGCACAACTGAAAACTGTTGTTCTGATTATAGAAGCAATAAACCTGGCCTTCTTTAAACTAGTATCTGGAGCATCAGCATTTGTGTGTTCGATTACAGGCTCAAAATGGCTAGAAACAAATGACTTTCTTCTAAAACTCATCAGTCTATTATTTTTCTGAGAAATGAAGGCTATTCTATGCGAGAAATTGCCAAGAAACTGAAGATCTCGTACAATGCTGTGTACTACTCCCTTCACAGAACAGCGCAAACTGGCTCTAACCAGAATAGAAAGGGGAGTGGGAGGCCCTGGTGCACAACTGAGCAAGACAAGTACATCAGAGTGTCTAGTTTGAGAAACATATGCCTCACAAGCAATCAACTGGCAGCTTCATTAAATAGTACCCGCAAAACACCAGTCTCAACATCAACAGTGAAGAGGTGACTCCGGGATGCTGGCCTTCTAAGCAGAGTTGCAAAGAAAAAGACATATCTCAGACTGGCCAATAAAAAGAAAAGATTAAGATGGGCAAAAGAACACAGACACTGGACAGAGGAACTCTGCCTAGAAGGCCAGCATCCCGGAGTCGCCTCTTCATTGTTGACGTTGAGACTGGTGTTTGGCGTGTACTATTTAATGAAGCTGCAAGCTGAGGACTTGTGAGGCATCTGTTTCTCAAACTAGGCACTTCTTCTTCGACACAGGCCATACGAGGTGATCAAGAAGCTGGGCCCAGTCAATTACCGCATACAGTAACCGGGAAGATGGAAACCTCAACAGATTTACCGCGTGAACCTGTTGAAGAAGTGGCACGAAAGGACAGCATTTGCCGTGTTATGGTCGGGACCCAGGATGCCAATGGTACCAGTGGTCGTTGAACAGTCTCACAGTGCATGGTGCAGCCCCATCGTGTTGGTGCCCCAACCGGACGGTAGCTTCTGTAATGATTTCCGGGGTGTGAACGAAATAAGGTTGTTCGACGCCTACCCCATGCCAAGGGTGGACGAGCTCATCGACCGATTGGGAAAGGCCCGGTACATCAGCATCCTTGACGTGACCAAAGGATGTTGGCAGGTACCGTTGCCAGCCTCCTCCCGGGAGAAGACGGCGTTCTCAACACCTGACGGTTTGTATCAGTACCGGGTGCTCCCGTTCGGTCGCCATGGAGGCCCGCCCACCTTCCAGAGACTGATGAACAGAGTGCTTTGACCCCACCAGCAGTACGCAGTGGCATATCTGGATGATATCATCATCCACAGCCAGGGTTGGGAAGAACACCTGGCTGTGGAACACCACAAAATGCAAACTAGGTTTCGAGGAGGTGGAGTACCTGGGGTATTTGATCGGACGGGGGAACGTCAAGCCCCAGGATAGGAAGGTTCACGCGGTACATGACTGGCCCGTTCCACGCTCCAAGACACAGGTCAAGTCCTTCCTGGGACTGGCCGGATACTATAGCCGGTTTATCCCCAAATTTGCGGCTATAGCTTCCCCCCTCACCGATCTAACCAGAGCCCGCCTCCCGAAAACAGTGAACATCTGAAGGAAGCACTGTGCTCCCATCCGATTCTCATAACGCCGATTTCCAGGTGCCGATGGTGGTCCAGACAGATGCATGTGATACGGGACTAGGTGCTGTTCTGTCCCAGATACACGATGGGGAGGAGCACCCCATCATGTACATCAGTCGAAAGCTGATACAGAGAGAAAAAAACGACTCTATTGTTGAGAAAGAGTGTCTAGCGGTGAAGTGGGTGCTAGACACTCTCAAGACTTACCTGTTAGGTACCTACTTCACCCTGGTCACAGAACATGCTCCCCTGGTCTGGATGACCAGGGGAAAGGACACAAACGTTCGGGTCACCAGGTGGTTCTTGTCCCTTCAACGCTGCTCTTGATCTGTTGTGCACAGGTCAGGGAAGAAGCATGGAAACGCGGATGTCCTATCGAGAAAGGAGACGACATACGTTTCACTGATGACAGTCCCCTCCCTGATAAGGCTAAGGGGGGGCTGTGTGGCGTACAGCAGGTCAGCCACCAGGGGGAGACTCGTCGAGGCCTGGTGACAGATGGTGTATACATCACAAGGCGATGGCTCTATCTGCTGGACGTGCCAGGTCTTGACAGGTTCTCTGGCCAGGACTAATTGAAGCTGATTGGGAGTTGGTGAGTAATCTAGGGCTGATTGCTCACCAGCTGTGCAAGGCCCATAAAGCTGCCAGAAAGGCAGCACACGGGGAGAGTGGGAGAAGAAAGGACTCCTGTATAGTTGGGGACGGTTAGAGAGGTAACAGGAGTGAGTGCAGTTTTGATCCTGACAGGATACAGCAAGACCCAGAGCCCAGAAGACGGTATCCCGGGGAGGGTCTCATGGGGGAGACCTATCCTTTTCTTTGTGATTTATAATTTAAATAAACACCCTAGAAACCGAGCTAATCCTACTCTGTCCATGTCTGATCTGTGTAAATGTCTTGACCAAACCCCCTGGTCTGCCAGAACTACCTATGTAGATATTCCATAGAAAATCTGCCTTTTCCAGCTACAATAGTCATTTACAACAATGTCTGCACTGTATTTCTGATCAATTTCATGTTATTTTAATGGACAAAAAAATTGCTTCTCTTTCAAAAACAAGGACATTTCTAAGTGGCTCCAAACTTTTGAACGGTAGTGTATGTACAGTGCCTTGCAAAAGTACTCGGCCCCCTTGAACTTTGCAACCTTTTGCCACATTTCAGGCTTCAAACATAAAGATATAAAACTGTATTTTTTTTGTGAAGAATCAACAACAATTGGGACACAATCATGAAGTGGAACGACATTTATTGGATATTTCAAACTTTTTTAACAAATCAAAAACTGAAAAATTGGGTGTGCAAAATTATTCAGCCCCTTTACTTTCAGTGCAGCAAACTCTCTCCAGAAGTTCAGTGAGGATCTCTGAATGATCCAATGTTGACCTAAATGACTAATGATGATAAATACAATCCACCTGTGTGTAATCAAGTCTCCGTATAAATGCACCTGCACTGTGATAGTCTCAGAGGTCCATCATGAGCATCATGAAGAACAAGGAACACACCAGGCAGGTCCGAGATACTGTTGTGAAGAAGTTTAAAGCCGGATTTGGATACAAAAAGATTTCCCAAGCTTTAAACATCCCAAGGAGCACTGTGCAAGCGATAATATTGAAATGGAAGGAGTATCAGACCACTGCAAATCTACCAAGACCTGGCCGTCCCTCTAAACTTTCAGCTCATACAAGGAGAAGACTGATCAGAGATGCAGCCAAGAGGCCCATGATCACTCTGGATGAACTGCAGAGATCTACAGCTGAGGTGGGAGACTCTGTCCATAGGACAACAATCAGTCGTATATTGCACAAATCTGGCCTTTATGGAAGAGTGGCAAGAAGAAAGCCATTTCTTAAAGATATCCATGAAAAGTGTCATTTAAAGTTTGCCACAAGCCACCTGGGAGACACACCAAACATGTGGAAGAAGGTGCTCTGGTCAGATGAAACCAAAATTGAACTTTTTGGCAACAATGCAAAACGTTATGTTTGGCGTAAAAGCAACACAGCTCATCACCCTGAACACACCATCCGCACTGTCAAACACGGTGGTGGCAGCATCATGGTTTGGGCCTGCTTTTCTTCAGCAGGGACAGGGAAGATGGTTAAAATTGATGGGAAGATGGATGGAGCCAAATACAGGACCATTCTGGAAGAAAACCTGATGGAGTCTGCAAAAGACCTGAGACTGGGACGGAGATTTGTCTTCCAACAAGACAATGATCCAAAACATAAAGCAAAATCTACAATGGAATGGTTCAAAAATAAACATATCAAAGTCCAGACCTGAATCCAATCGAGAATCTGTGGAAAGAACTGAAAACTGCTGTTCACAAATGCTCTCCATCCAACCTCACTGAGCTCGAGCTGTTTTGCAAGGAGGAATGGGAAAAAATTTCAGTCTCTCGATGTGCAAAACTGATAGAGACATACCCCAAGCGACTTACAGCTGTAATCGCAGCAAAAGGTGGCGCTACAAAGTATTAACTTAATTAAGGGGGCTGAATAATTTTGCACGCCCAATTTTTCAGTTTTTGATTTGTTAAAGTTTGAAATATCCAATAAATGTCGTTCCACTTCATGATTGTGTCCCACTTGTTGTTGATTCTTCACAAAAGAATACCGTTTTATATCTTTATGTTTGAAGCCTGAAATGTGGCAAAAGGTCGCAAAGTTCAAGGGGGCCGAATACTTTTGCAAGGCACTGTATGTGAATGGGGGATATAGACAGTATGGATATGAAAATAAGAGGTGTGAATGGTAAATAATATATTGTGTCATTTTGGAGTCACTTTTTTATATAAATAAGAATATAATATGTTTCTGAACACTTCTACATTAATGTGGATGCCACCATGATTACAGATAATCATGAATGAATTGTGAATAATGATGAGTGACAAATAGGCACAAAGATCATACCCTCAAGGCATGGGTATCCTAACTGTGGTCTTGCCATACTGGGAGACTTCAATAGATTTGACACAAACACTGTCAAGGAAATAGGCTTACCCAAGTTGTGCAGGATAATAAATTCAATTTGTAGAGTGCTTTTCATTTACAGATGTAAATCACAAAGCTCTTTACATTGAGAGCAACCATTAAAATGAAAAAAACAAACATTAAAAGTGGTTTAGTACTATAAAAGGTACAGTAAATAATAAAGCAAACGAAAGGGACAAAACAACAGAACACTAAACTAACGTATATGACCAACAACAGGCATCACAACATAGATCATATTGAGCTTAGATTTAAAGGCAAAAGGCAGTTGTGGTCTGGGGCATGCAGAGGTGGGGGTGCGGGGGGGTGGGGGGGGGCTTGATCCAGAGCCGGAGGACGACAGAATGCTCAGTCAGCCATTGTTTTTAAGCGTGTCTTTGGGACTGCAAGTAGTCTTTGATAATTAGACCGAAGTGACCGTGAAGACGGTTTGGGGCTGAGCAGTTCACTGAGGTTTTGGGGACCAGAGGCATTGAAGGTATCAGAGGTGATGCAATACTGGACCTAATCATTACAGACATGAACCAGCTTTACCATAAACCATCCATCCTACCAATCATTGGCCTCAGTGATCATCAGGCAGTCCTATGGCCTCCAAAAGCCCAACAAACCAGAAGTGAGAGCATCGCCCTATCCGACAATCTAACCTGGACAGTTTTGGAAAGTTGATCACAACCCACTCCTGGCAAGAAGTATACAATGCCCCTGATGCTACATCCAAGACTGCTGCCTTCTATAACATGGACTGCTGTGTGTAATGACCACCTCCCTGTCCAAACTGTGAAAATGCACCCTACTGACAGACCCTGGATGACAGCAGAGGAGACTGGTAGGAGGAGCTATAGGAGGATAGGCTCATTGTAATGGCTGGAACAGAATATATGGAATGGAGTCAAACACATCAAGCATATGGAAACCATGTTTGACTCCGTTCCGTTTATTCCAAACCATTACAATGAGCCCGCACTCCTATATCTCCTCCCACCAGCCTCCTCTGGCTGAAATCAAGGCCCCTCTGAAAATGCATATTCCTAGCCATGATCAAAACAACAAATTAGGAATAACAAATGAAATTAACAACTGGTTCTCTCAGGTCAGCCAATCACTAACCTCCCTGGACACAACAGCCATCCCTGCTTTTTTACATTCCCTGCAGCCTCTCCCAGAAATCCAACCCTTGGAAGACAACCTGTGTGTGATCAAAACCAACAAAGCCCCTAGCCCCTACGATGTGCAACAGCAGATCCTATGAGAATTTGCCTGCGAGTTGAGTCAACCCATCAGTGACATCCTCAAAACATAATTCTATTGAGGTGAATCCCTCTTCCAGTGGAAAGAAGCCACGTTCGTGCTCATCCCCAAGACCCTCCACCAGACAGCCAACCAGCTACTGCCTATATCCCTGACACCACAACTATCAAACGTTCCTGTGACCTTTGCTGCCACCTGGATGAAGGAAGACATAAAACCCAACCTAGACCCCAGACAGTTTGGAAGCAGACCCCAAAAATCATTGACTTACGATTTCGTTAACCTTTTGGACTATACAAGCTGTCATACATCCCATCCACCATAACCACCCTCAACCATACTTACTTCTCCAAGGCATTTGACAAAATTTACCACACCATCGCCATTGAACGGCTGACCCAACTGGATGTCAGACCTGCCCTCACAGCATGGCTCGTCAGTTTTGTGACCGGACGTAAACAACACTCTGGCAGGAACAGAAGGGAGGTGTGGCTCAAGGAACTGGGTCCTCTCATCTTCCTTGCAGTCATAGACGGTGCAGCCCGGGATGTTGAGAGAAGGTGGAAGTATGTTGATGATTTCAGTCTGGCCCACACATGCACAATGGGAAAAATCTGCACACCAAAGCAGGCCCTGGACAATTTTGACTCATGGGTTCAGGCAAGAAAAATGTCACTGAACTCTGCCAAGGTCAAGGTCCTATCAGTGACCCTCACTAGAAATCCACCTGTCCCATGACCTCTACAGTTTGAGGGGCAGGACTGCAAAGGAGCTCAAAGTATCTAATAGTGTGAAAATTCTAGGGTTAACGGTACAGAAGGATTTACAATGGGGTAAGCAGGTTGTTACATTTATTTTTTTAGTGCAATTTGTTAAGCTTTGGTGCAATTTTTACAAGTATGTGGTACATTTTCACAACACATAGTACACAACTCAAAACAGTGTGGCAGACGACAGGGAGAGGGGAGTGGTTATTGAGGGGAGATTTATTGCAGCCTGCTGGCTCCACCCCCAAGCCTTATATGGACTTCCTGCCCCAACGAGGCAAGGCTGTAGTTCGTTAAGCCAGGGAGTGCTTGGGGATATAGGAGGAAGCAGCCTACACAAAGGAGCAGAGAATAAAGAGAGAATTGTGTGTTATGAAGAGTAGGAGAAGAGAAAACAGTATCAGTGAGATTAGACCGTTTGTGTACCGAATTGGCTGAGGACCTATGTTTTGGGATTCCCACGGGAGAACGGAACAGATAACGACTTGTGAACTGGGAAGTAATTGGTGAATTCCCCCTTTCTCTGTGCACAAAAATCCCTAATATCTCCCCTTTGTGCTACTGGTGCATGTTGTGTTATTGAACTTGGTGACTTTGAAACCCCACACCCTTTAGCCTGCTACAACAGATTAGCAAAAAGGCAGTTTCAAAACTCAAAGCACATTTCCAAATGACTGGGTACAACACAAAATCTGTCACTATTTCACTAAAATTCAATCAGTGTTTCATCTAGAAATACATGTTCATATTAAGAATTTGCCTTTCGAATTTGCCTTTCGCAGTCACATTACTTTTAATATGGTAGTCTTATTTGTTAATATACCTTTCACTATTACTTAATCCAACTGCTCTTATTCGATAATCACTTAACCTTTTTGTAAACCTATACATTTCAAAACATATACAGATTTGGATAACTACAGAATTCCAATGTATGTTTGTAAAATATAAACAAAAGTATGATATACACTGAGTGTACAAAACATTAAGGACACCTGCTCTTTCCATGATCTTGACTGACCAGGTGAATCCAAGTTAAAGCTATGATCCCTTATTGATGTCACTTGTTAAATTCACTTCGTGTGTAGCTGGTAGGGGAGGAGATGGGTTAAAGAAGGATTTTTAAGCCTTGAGACAATTGAGATTGTGTATGTGTGTCATTCAGAGGGTGAATCGGCAAGACAAAATGATTCATTGTCTTTAAATGGGGTATGGTAGTAGGTGCCAGGCACACCGGTTTGTGTCAAGAACTGCAATGCTTCTGGGTTTTTCACGCTCAACAGTTTCCCATGTGTATCAACAATGGTCCGAGGACAGACTCTATGCGCTTCAGCACTGGGCGGTCCCGTTTTGTGAGTTTGTGTGGCCTACTACTTTGCAGCTGAGCCGATGTTGCTCATACACATTTCCACTTCACAATGACAGCATTTACAGTTGCCCAGGGCAGAAATTTGACAAACTGACTTGTTGGAAAGGTAGAATCCTACGATGGTGTCACGGAGCTCTTCAGTAAGGCCATTCTTCTGCTAATGTTTGCTTTTGTTGATTGCATGACTGTGTGCTCAATTTTATACACCTGTTAGCAACGGGTGTGGCTGAAATAGCCGAATCCACTCATTTTAATTGGTGTCCACATACTTTTGTGTATATAGAGTGTATCTTGCATTTTTTGCTATTGGATCAACTGGTTATTAAAACAACTAAATTGTGAATGTATAGTTGTTGTATTTTGGTGATTAAACCAATGTTTTCATGATATTTCACAGTAAACTTATATTTTGGATGAATGTTTTTGTGGTGAAAGATGTTTTTGAGTGTAATACTGGCTGTGTTACAAGTGTTACCAGTTTGGAGTTTTGTACTTGTGAAAATGGCAACAAAGCGATTGAATAGAACTGTAAAACTCTGTTTTATTTGAGGAAAGTTGGAAGATAATGTTTGTAAGAAGGCAATTGTAGGCCAAAATATAATCTTTTAACTTTGCTAAAATAAAACAGAATTTTTAATGGTGAGCTTTCCTTTCTATGAGGATCACATTTTTTGGTTGCACCTCAACTCACGTTGGTTAAGCGCTCGCCACTTAATTTCACATCAGCCTAGCCTTATGTCAGGCTTGGATTTGCAGTACCAAAACGATTAATTCATGATGATCCATAATCATGGTAGCATCCACATTAATATAGAAGTGTTCAGAAACATATGGTACTTTTATTGTAAATAAGACTCAAATGACACAATACATCACTTACTATTCATTTCTACTGGGCACAACACAATCTGAAACACAACCAAAGAAAACTGCAAATGCATTCTAGGACTATTTAATCAAATACTACACCTTTGACTACTTTAATACACATCTGTTTTACCGTTTAGGAATTACAGTATCTAGTCTCACCATTTGAAGGTGTCTTATTTGGACAAATGTAGTTATATGTATATGAAAATACCCTCAGTTGTAAATATGACAGTCTGTACTGTTGCCTAATTATGAGACTGGTTCTACTTCTGTTTGTGTATGTCAGAATTGAGTATAAAAAAACTGCCACTGACTGTTAATCAGTAAGCGTGTCTGTCTCATTTCAGGCAATGTAAAAATAGGTTTGCCCACACATGGGGTTTATGAAAGAAAGTATGAAAAAGTCCTACCTTGAAAGTATACACCAGAGCAAACCTGTAGAATCCGTGGCAGACTAGTTTGATCCAAGGATGCAATTAATTCTTGCAGGGACATAACTACTTCAGTGCCTGCCATCGCTGCAGTGCAGAACCCGATGTTGTGCTGTCTAGGCTCAACTGTGTTTCCAAGAGAGGTGCCACTGATCTAACAGTTGAAAGCAACGACTGTATGAGGAAGTAGGCAACCAGATATTTTCAAGTAAAGTTAACCCCTGCCCTGTGATACTAGCTTGTGTTGCCAATAAAGATATGTGAACATGGCTTTGACTTCTTTATTGTTTGCTTGTTTTATGCAGACATAAACGTTTTATTATTTGCCTACAATCAAAAAAGAAACAACTCTCCATGTTTCCTATGGGAAATGGATGATTCTTAGCAGTACAGTATTGCATTGTGGAATTTTTTATTCTATTCATGTTCTCTGTATGTGAATATATATTTTTTTATAGATTTCTCACTATCAGCTGTAAAGCAAACTGCCCCCCAGGAATAATAAACATTATATACTCTACACCATAGCAGTCCAAAGGTGTAATTAAAATACATTCTGCAAAATTGTATGGTCTGTGATAAATGGGAAGCCACATGCACCAAAATTAAATGTTGCACTGCAACTTCCTACAATTTTCAGTCTATAAATGGAATATAAAACAAGGAGGATGTTGCTCTAGTA
Source organism: Oncorhynchus nerka (assembly GCF_034236695.1). Lineage (NCBI taxonomy): Eukaryota > Metazoa > Chordata > Actinopteri > Salmoniformes > Salmonidae > Oncorhynchus > Oncorhynchus nerka. The sequence goes on from NC_088398.1 coordinate 26,561,800, forward strand.
GTTTGTTCTTCTGTTCAGTGACTTTTCCATTAAAAATGGTCTATTCTATTGACTATTCTTGAAGTTATTCAATCTGATTCAAGGGAATGCGCGATAATGAAACCTAGGCATAATAACTGTATGCGTTAGTGCGTGTGTGTTCACAGTTCATAGTTGCCATTACATTTCAGTAGGTAGCCTTTTTTTCTAGGGTCGAATCAAGTCATTGTAGATAATGGAATGCATTACCTTTTTCGTCCATTTGGGCAGAGACGGGGAGATTTGGCTGTCAACGGATTAACCCGCCCAAAACTACAATTCCCAAACCAAGGGAACATTTTACCCAGCATTCAACGGGTTTGTGAATGGGATAATGCTGCAAGATGGCGACAATTGCAACTGCTACAAACTTACCATCTTTTGATTGTCCAACATGGTGAGAAAATGCAATTATTCGAGATATTTACGTTATACAAAGACATCAAGTGCATGCAAAATCACAAAACAGCATTACTTTTTTTATTTTGTAGCTGGAAACGTATGTATTCCTTTTAGCCACGTCTTATTAGCTAACACATGCTAGCTAGCTGATACATTTCACTGAATGGTGTGCTTAGCTTTTGGTCCTTGTTCTTTTCAGGGCAGGCAAGCCCCCTCCAGGACTCCATTTGGACGTGATGAAAGGTGACAAAATGGTCGAGGTAAGAGCTTGGGGCTTCACGGGGCAAACATTTGATCTGCCTGTCTGTATTAGCCACACTCAAACAAGGGTAGATATTCTGTATTGTTCCTTAGAATATGCCTAATATCTTGCATAATAGATAATCCATAACGCAACTGATGGGTTTACTTACATTCTGTACTGACCAACTGTACCAGCTTTATCAAAAGCTCTGATCGAGAACCATATGTGGTCCTACGTGATGTAGTTTACCCTTAAATGTCTATAGTCTAGACTGTCTACTTCAATATAGTATATACAATATAGTCTACTTCAGTCTGTATACTTCAGTATAGGTAGCTAGGTGTCCTGGTGTAATTAACTAAATAAACAAATTGATCAAACATGCATGCACCAGATATGGACCCGACTGTCCTCAGCACCAGTACACACTAGTGTCTTGAGTTCCGTGACTGTTGGGTTTTAAGAAAGGTGCCACAGAAACAGCAGCCCTGATATTTAAGCTCATGAGTGTGAAGGTGCACTCTTGAGTTATGGCTCAGAGGCACAGTGCTTTAAACAGTTTCTTACAGCTGGAAAGGATTTCATTCAATGTTATCAGTGTTGTTAGCCTGGGTGTCTGTTTCTGATCTCTTGCAGACTCCTTATAGAATTGTCTTGCTAAAACAGCTTGGTGTGAGAATGAGTGATGAGTTGGCAAGAAAGCAGAATTATATATGGGACCTGGCTATGATGTTGTGACAGGGCAATACATGTATTTTCTCGTATCTGTTTGTTATGATGGTGAATCTTTGTAGAAACTGATCATTGACGAGAAAAAGTACTACTTATTCGGGAGGAACCCGGACATGTGTGACTTCACCATCGACCACCAGTCATGTTCACGCGTGCATGCTGCCCTGGTCTACCACAAGCACCTGAAGAGGGTGTTCCTTATTGATAACAACAGCAGTAAGTGAACTGTCGTGAACATTAGTCTGTAAAATACTGTATCTTACTGCAGCTAGTAAAAGGACTCAAAATGTAACAGTTGCATTGCCTTAGAGGAGTGCACTGTAGAATAAAGGCTAAGGAACTATTATGTTTTGTTGACTCTTTACTTCACTTTTTATAAACTACATCCCTACATGATATGTGGACTTGAAGGTTGTAAATTACGTTCTCAGCGCATGGTACCTTCCTGGGACACATCCGCCTGGAGCCCAATAAGCCTCAGCAGGTCCCCATAGACTCCACCATGTCGTTTGGGGCGTCCACGCGAGCCTACACCATCCGGGAGAAACCTCAGAGCCAGCAAGGAACCAATGCCGCCACAGGGGACAGCAAGGCCGGAGAGGACGAGGAGGGGTCTAAGGGCCTCTTAGGATTACCAGAGGAGGAGACCGAGTTAGAGGTGTGTCTCCAGTAGTTGTCTACCAGGGCATTTGTATAGACATGCTGGTAAGGCGGGTGTGTACTATTACCACAGTAGCTATAGATACACTTTGTTAAACAGGACATAGTGAGTTATCTTTTGTTCTGTCAGTGTTTTTAGTGTTTTTTTGTGTGTTTTTTTAGCTCTTGCTGTTTCCTATTCTGTGTGTTTAGACAAGGCTATTCCTATTAAGCACATGTGTCTATTAACTTTGTTTCACTTCTCCTTTCCCAAACATTCATCCATCCCCGTCTGGGCTGTGACAGAACCTGACAGAGTTCAACACGGCCCACAACAAGCGCATCTCCACCCTGACCATCGAGGAGGGCAACCTAGAGATCCAGAGACCCAAGAGGAAGAGGCGGAACTCCAGAGTCACCTTCAACGAGGACGATGAGGTCATCAACCCGGGTAAGCTCTCTCTTCAACCCCATTGGCCTAGCACCAGTATCCAAGTATTGGTTCTTTATCTGTAGTTGAGGAAAAAGTGTTTCTGTGCCTGTCTTCATATTTCACAAAGTGTCTAAGAGACATAAAAAATAATAATAATTATGATCTAAAAGAAAATATTGATCCTAGTTGAACACTCTCACTTTGAGATGCTTTGTAAACATGGACCCTAATTTACAGTACCAGTCAAAAGTTTGGACACCTACTCATTCAAGGGCATTCTCTCAACCAGCTTCACCTAGAATGATTTTCCAACAGTCTTGATGTAGTTTCCACATATGCTGAGCACTTGTTGGCTGCTTTTCCTTCACTCTGCGGTTTAACTTATCCTAAACCATCTCAATTGGGTTGAGGTTGGATGATTGTGGAGGCCAGGTCATCTGATGCAGTACTCTATCACTCTCTTTCTTGGTCAAATATCCCTTACACAGCCTGGGGGTGTGTTGTCATTGTCCTGTTGAAAAACAAATAGTCCCAATAAGCGCAAAACCGATAGGATGGCGTATTGCTGCAGAATTCTAAATAAATCACTGACAGTGTCACCAGGAAAGCACTCCCACGCCATCACACCTTCTCCTCTGTGCTTCACGGTGGGAACCACACATACGGAGATCATCCGTTCACATTCTCTGCTTCTCACAAAGACACGGTGGTTGGAACCAAAAATCTCTCATTTGGACTCACATCAGACAAAATTACATATGTCCTCCTGTCTAATGTCCATTGCTTGTGTTTCTTGGCCCAAGCAAGTCTTCTTATTGGTGTCCTTTTAGTAGCAGTTTCTTTACAGCAATTCGACCATGAAGGAATGGTTCATGCAGTCTCCTCTGAACAGTTGATGTTGAGATGTGTCTGTTATTTGAACTTTTAAGCATTTATTTGGGCTGCAATTTATGAGGCTGGTAACTCTAATGAACTTATCCTCTGCAGCAGAGGTAACTTTGGGTCTTCCTTTCCTGTGGCGGTCCTCATGAGAGCCAGTTTCATCATAGCACTTGATGGTTTTTGCGACTGCACTTGAAGAAACTTTCAAAGTTCTTGATATTTTCCGCATTGACTGACCTTCATGTCTTAAAGTAATGAGAAACTGTAATTTAATTTTGTTTTACACTTTTTTTTTTTGGTTACTACAAAATTCCCTGTGTTATTTCGTAGTTTTTATTTCTTCACTATTATTCTACAATGTAAAAAAATAAAGAAAAACATGGAAATGAGTAGGTGTCCAAACTTTTGACTGGTGCTGTAAGTAATTATATAAACTGAGGTTGGGTGAAAATAAGGAACTTTGTGCCAATCTAAAACCTGTTGCTTCACTCATGTAATGCATCAGTGCTTCTTGAAACCTTACAGAGGACATTGATCCCTCAGTGGGGCGCTTCAGGAACATGGTGCAGACTGCTGTCGTCCCTATAAAGGTAAGCCACTAAAATGCATCTATTGCATGAGGTGTCAAGATCCTTTTATACGGTCATAATAATTGCAATGATATCCCAGAAACAAACACTATACATAGCCTACAGATGAGTTACTACTCAGTCTTTGGTCGTTTCCACTCTAGAAACAGAAAATGGAGAGGCACGGCTCACTTAGTATGGACGACGTTGTGACGAGGCGCATCCACAACTACACCTTCGGCGGCGGCCTTTACGGGGACCTGCCACCCACCAGCCACGAGGGCCACCACGCCGGGGCCCCTAGCGGAGCCACTATCCTGGGAGGTCTCCCTCTGCCCTTCCCCAACCCGGCCCCAGAGGTGAACCTGGCCCCGGACGCCCCCCAACCACCTGTCACGCTCAACCCTGTCCCCGTTACAGGCCCCTATCTCTCAGAGGTTCTCAACGAGCCCCGCAAGAAAAAGTACGCTAAAGAGGCATGGCCAGGCAAGAAGCCCACCCCCTCCCTACTAATCTAACCCTCTCCCTACACTATGGCTCTTTCTCGATTTGTCTTTCCTCTGTTCTTTACCTCTCTCATGCATTGTAGAAGATCCAAGGTCTCTCCTCTTGGACCTTCTCCAATGTATTTTGAGGCGAGGAGAGCGGCATGAGAAATCCAGGAAAGCCGAATTGGGAAAGAGCCTATGTGGTGGAGGCAGGGCTGACTCTCGGGGTATGGGCGGAGACATCAGGGACCATGACCCGTTGGAGGCGGATCGATTTTTCTTAAGACTGTTTTGTCAATGTTTTCTACGTTACTTCCTCGTTCTCCTAAAGATTATCCGAAAGTCTTCAGTAGTACATTCCATGAAGACAGGAACCCCACTCCTTCGGGAGATGAATGTTTGATGTGTTTTACAAATGAAGTCATGTAAAAAAAAGCAGTACTTGGCAGACCAAGTCAGTTGGTCAGATAAGAGTTTTACCTCTAATTGATAGTCAGGCATCGTGCAGGGAAACAAACACGAAGCGAATGTAACTTAGGAAAACAGCCCTTATGTTGGAAACAAACATCATTATGTTCTCATCCAGATTCACATGGATTTATTTTCCATGCTACAGCACCCAATATTATAGCAGGTTTTTAAAGGACCTGCTCCGTGTTGCCATTTTTGCTATGGGAAAAACATTGCGATACTGGTATCACAGCCTAATCGTTATATGGTTGGTCACTGTGAGTTCCATATTACGATCTCCACTTCCTTCTTTAAGGTCTTGATATTTGTTTGAAGTCTATCTTTGGACATAGTATTTTTGCTCACTGTAAACATGCATTTACAGTGCATTCGGAAAGTATTCAGACCCCTTTTTTCCCCCACATTTTGTTACTTAACAGCCTTATTCTAAAATAGATGCAGAATTTTTTTATATATATTTTTTATCCATCTGCACACAATACTCCACGTCGAAGCAAAAACAGTGTTTTAGACGTTTTAGCACGTTATTAAAAATAGAATGCTGAAATATCACATTTACATAATCGCACCTTTGGCAGCGATTACAGCCTTGAGTCTTCTTGGGTATGGCGCTACAAGCTTGGTAGACCTTTATTTAGGGAGTTTCTCCCATTCTTCTCTGCAGATCCTCTCAAGCTCTGTCAGGTTGGATGGGGACTGTTGCTACACAGCTATTTTCAGGTCTCTCCAGAGATGTTCAAGTCCGGGCTCTGGCGGGGCCACTCAAGGACATTCAGAGACTTGTCCCGAAGCCACTCCTGCGTTGTCTTGGCTGTGTGCTTAGGGTCGTTGTTCTTTTGGAAGGTGAACCTTCACCCCAGACTGAGGTCCTGGGCGCTCTGGAGCAGGTTGTTATTAAGGATCTCTCTGTACTTTGCTCCGTTCATCTTTCCCTCGGTCCTGACTAGTCTCCCAGTCCCTGCTGCTAAAAGGTATCCCCACAGCATGATGCTGACACCGCCATGCTTCAGGCCAAAGAGTTCAATCTGGTTTTCATCAGACCAGAGAATCTTGTTTCTCATAGTCTTAGCGTCTTTAGGTGCCTTTTGGCAAACTCTAAGCGGGCTGTCGTGCCTTTTGTGAATGAGTGGCTTCTGTCTGTCCACTGTACCATAAAGGCCTGATTGGTGAAGTGCTGCAGAGATGATTGTCCTTTTGGAAGATTCTCCCATCTCCACAGAGGATCTCTGGAGCTCCTTCAGTGACCATTGGGTTCTTGGCCACTTCCCTGACCAAGGCCCTTCTCCCCCGATTGCTCTGTTTGGCCAGGCGGCCAGCTCTAGGAAGAGTCTTTGGTGGTTCCAAACTGGATGGAGGCCACTGTGTTCTTGGGGACCTTCAATGCTGCAGAATCTTTTTGGTACTCTTCCCCAGATCTGTGCTTCGGCACAATCCTGTCTCGGAGCTCTGCGGATAATTCCTTCATCCTCATGGCTTGGTTTTTAGCTCTGACCTGCACTGTCAACAGTGGGACCTTGTATAGACCGGTGTCACTGTCCGAATCATGTAGAATCAATTGAATTTACCACAGGTGGACTCCATGTTGTAGAAACATCTCAAGGATGATCAATGCAAACATGTACCTGAGCTCAACTTTGAGTCTCATTGCAAAGGGTCTGTATACTTAAGTAAATAAGTTATTCCTATATATTTTTTAAATATATAGATTTGCAAAAATTACTTGTTTTTGCAGAAAAAGTCAAGGGGTCTGAACTTTCTGAATGGACTGTACAGTTATTTTTAAATCTGTTAAACTTGTAATGTGAACTGTTTTATACAAGATGGATTATTATAGGAATTGACAAAAGTAGATCAGAGTTTCTGAAAAAAGATATGTCCATTTTCCTAAAGACTGAATAGGACTATAGGTTTATATTTTTACAGTGCTATCAAGATGAGTGCAGCGAGGAGAGAATTTAATGTTTACTCAGTTTACATTCACAATCAATCTCAGTAATAAAGTTAATAGACTGCGCAGAGTATATTTAAATACTATCTTCCCATTCTAAAAAAAGATTGCAGTATAACCTGTAAGTTGCAACTCTGCCTGAATGTTAGTAAGTCCTGAAGTCCTCTAGATTTTACATATCGCAATGTAAATTGGCCTGATCTGAGCCACCAATAAAATGGATTGGTCACATGAGTTAAGACTGTAAGGTTCTCAGTTGGTGCAATTTGATGTTGAGTATTGTTTCACAGGCCTTTTGAAATTATTAAATTTCAAATGTGGTACACATGGTCCTGCATCAAAGCACCCATAAAATGACTGTCAAAATGTAGCTTCTTGATGTTCAAAGAACTGTTAGTTTTCACACCAGCAGAATACATTCTTATGATGCCCCCTTTACTGATTAATGAAACATTTGTGGTATTTGAGAACTTGCAAAAGCCATGCTATTTGCATTAACTTTGTACAGATGGACAGACACGTGTACCCAGACCTTTTGTCCCACTTTCAGATGATGTTGGATTTTTTTATTCACATAACACTGTAAATAAAAACTGAATTTTGTCACAAACATTGATTTTTTTTTGTGCGGTTTACAGAAGTGTTGTTTTTACATGGTAGTAGGCCTATATCTTCAAACACCATGATTCAATTGGGATTTTGTCAGTTAATTTTTTATTACAAGGATAGTAGCCATCTTAGTATTAAATACCAGTATCTACCAGCACGTTGCATGAATGAATGCCAAGTGTTAAACCTATTCCAGAATATTCCATAGACATAGACCAGGCAGACTAATTTGTGAGGACTTTGAACACAGTCATCAGTGTTGGCCAGAGCATGCCAGTCTGTCGGTTATGTGTTGAAGACCAGCCGAAACCGCACCTAGTGTTTCTCAATCCATCAGCTGGCAGATGCCCATAGTGTGACCCTTCACCCAGTGGCATGGATGCTAACTGTTGGGTGGTGGTTAGGACTTCTTTACATACTCATGTGACACCGTAGCAGGGTTGGGGTCAATTCAGAAAGTAAACCAAATTCCTAATTGAAGAGAATTGGAATTTCAGTGTACATCCTGAATTGACCCCAACCCTGTACCATAGCATCTTGGGTGTGTTTAGGGATTGGAAAACACATTATTGCAGACAGAAATAGACTGGATAGAGCTGGCACGATTCCCTATTCAGACCATTTCTGTTCTACACAACACATTTCGGCAACGTTACATCCTCCTGCACAGGCCCCCGATGTGGCACCATGCATTTCCGACCATCTGTTTTTCAGTTTTGTTCCCCAATCACCACAAGGAAGGAACACATTCATTTCACCACATGGTAGGATTTACCATACAAAATGATAAGTATTGTAAAAGGGATAGTTTACTCAATTGCAAAATGACATTGGTTTCATTACCCTGTAAGCAGTCTATGGAGTCTAAGGTATGACAGCAATTTCTGCTTCGGTTGAGTTTCTCTGGCACCATTTTAGCATTTGTGGCACAAATCCCATTCATGGAACTGATATTCAAATTTTTCGTGCTTCATGTCCAAGTCATCCAAAAGTATCTCAAATTGATCGTGAAGCTCAAGCTCACTTCTCGATTATTTGAACGTGTGAAAAATGCTGATATCAGTCCCATGACTTGAATGGGACTGCGTGTGGAAACTGTGCCAGGGAAACTAAACCAGAGCATGGATTTTTGTCACACCTGCTTACAGGGTAAGGAAACAAATATTACGCTATGTAGATTCAAGTGACAGCGAGGGAAGAAGTGTTTTAAGTTACTTGAGGTAGCGTGCTGGAAACACCATACAAACTTGCGAGGTAAGCCATATAGGCAACAACAAAGAGAAACCATGTTATAAGAACCTCTTATTGTACTTAAAGGGACAGAGGTACACTCTGTCCCTTTAAGAGAATGCAAATGAATGGATTATGCCACACGTTTATTTGAAATACTGAGAATAACATTAATCTCAATCCTTTGCCTATTCCTTTTCAAAGGGACATTGACTTACCATAGCCTATATGTCAAAAGGAAAAAACGAACAAAATATTAGTAACATAAATTTGTGTTTTTCATCTTTGTAGAAGACATTCTATAAAATTCTCTTTACATGGATATTTACATTTAAATTCTGAATACAGGTTTGAGAATTTAATATTTGAAAAATAAAATCTAACATTAGTTTTATTTCCCATTTCCTGGCGAATTGACGTGTTCAAAAAAAAATTATATGAACATTCCATAAAACAGTAGCCTATGCCGGATAAAACAAGTGCAACTATACAAGTGCATTCCTTATGGTTCAAGATTGACAGGTTTGATTTTCAGATGGATCCCATTGAGTGAGCGGAGCACCAGCCTTGGAATCATTTTTGGTTTCTTCATTGGGTCCTCGGTCAGCTGATATCGCTTGAGTGTCTGTGCCACCACCACTTTCATCTCATTCATTGCAAAGTTCTGCCCAATGCAGTTTCTATAGCGGGAGAAGAGAACACGGACGAACATGGACAACATATTGAGTCGGTGAAGTGTTATTTGTACATTTCACCAATGCCAGTCCTGCACAGTGGGCATTTGAAAGCATTTAGTTGTAGAACTACTATACATTCACCCTGTGTAATAAATAAGTTATGCAGTAAGACTATCAAAGGTTTAGGGCTCTTTTACATAATAAAACATTACCATATCATCAGAGAGAACCTACAGCTCTTTGAAGTGAGTTCAGCCTGTGCCTACTCCACAGGCCTATAATAACTACTGTTGTATCAGAGGGGGATGGGATCTAGCCTGATCCCAGATCCGTTTGTGCTATTTTGCTAACTCCTACTTTCATTGTCATGCCAAACAAGACAGTACAAACAGACCTGGGACCATGCTAGACAACATATTTGTCCCCCTCTGACACAACAATTGGGGTTAACATAGTTCGGTTGTATCTAGGTCACAGGCATCAAGGGACCGAAGGGCTCAAAATCCAGTCAGGTAAATGAGTAGCTCTATGCTTCCATCATAGTCCCAGATTACTAATGTGAGAACCAAACCCTGCTGCCAATGCTGCTCTCTTAAATAGTGGCACTGGTGTGGTAACGAACCTCGGGCCGGCAGAAAAGGGGACAAAGGCATGGGGTGATCTTTTTGCAGAGTTCTCGGGCAGAAATCGGAGTGGGTCGAATGCCTACGAGAATACAAAATAAAATAGAATAGTAAATTGAAACAGTGGGAAAGACTGTGCATAGACAACTGGTCCCAAATATGTTCATAGTCACTGCAAACATGACCTTTTGAGTCGACAAGACAGCACAAACAAACCAGGCTTGGTGAGACAAACTGTCACCAGGCTTTTATAAAGGGGCCTTGAAACAGGTTTCAGTTCCCTATTGTGTATACCCTGAATCTTATAGCGATAGATTAGTCAAAATCAGACCCATGGGCTTACTGCTAGATCACAAGGATTTCATTACAAACTAACTCAGCAACAGCCTCATGTTGTTTCCTGTCAATACTGCAGACCTTGTCCTCTGTGACCAGAAACACAGGATTTTATGACGCATGTTCACCTGCTCAAGCTAGCATTTCCTCTACTGCTAATCATTAATTATATTAACCCAGTTAAATGTTCATGAGAAAATGGTGTTTATAAAGATGGTGTGCATACGTTAGGATCCTCCCAAACGGTCGCGTTCCTATGAATGCCAAAAATGCTGGTTCCAACAAGACAACCTAGAGGGAGTAAAGAGAGAGAAATTATATTTCCACAGTGTTAGGGCTTGACATCTGTTTTGTTTCCTATGGAAAGTGTGATAATATTGTCCATGCTGCAAAAGGATCCATCCACTGAGGCAGAAAGAGACACTATCTGGCAGAGGTGTGGACTCGAGTCATATGACTTGGACTCGAGTCATATGACTTGGACTCGAGTCATATGACTTGGACTCGAGTCATATGACTTGGACTCGAGTCATATGACTTGGACTCGAGTCATATGACTTGATGACTTGCAACTCGACTTTGACTTTAACACCAATGACTCGTGACTTGACTTGGACGTGAGCCCTATGACTCGACCTGACTTGATACCCTCCCCAAGCCCAAATGTTAAAAATGATCCTATTAAAAAAAGTGTGAAGCGCATTAACTCTTCATTTAACGGATTACAGTTTGAATCGGACAGCAGCCAATCAAATTGTGCCAGCTGAGAAAAAGTTGTGCCTGGCAGTGCAGAGGGACATCAGCGGGTGAATTCAGATGGAGCCCTTGGAAAGACGATACACAAAATTATTATTTTCGGATATAAAGACGACGCTGTATAAAAAAAAAACGGATTGCAACTTGCAAAACATGTGGGAAGAAAATGACAGACGGAGGCGCAACAACTTCCAACTTTGTTTGACATTTGAAGCTGCACAAAGAACGGTAAGTCGTGGCTAATAGAGCCGACAGCTATATATTTTATTACTTTACTAGTGTGTCATGTAGGCTAACGTAATGTTAAATCAGTGAGCCTCCACACAGTCAGTGCGGGAACGTGATCATTGCACCCAAGATTGAGCTACAACTGGATAAGGCAGTTGGTAACCTAAATTCTGCCTGATGTTACTGCTGTTCCTAAAACCCTTGACATACGTTAGCCTACTGTAACCACACAGAGAGAGTGTATGTGTGTGTGTGTTAAGGTTGGGCGATTCTGTACAAGCCTACATCGTCCGATTGCGCCCCATAGCGATCCTCGATAGTCGATCACTATTGGGGGGGGGCTATCCATGTATTTCCATGGAAATATAACGTTTATTTGGAAAGTAATACATATATAGATATTTTTAAAAGCATTCATGATTTGCGTAAATGTAATATACTAACTATTACTCTTGTTAAAAATATGAAATGGTATTACATTTGGTGAAGAGCATATTATGACTCAAAGTTTAGGACTTGCGACTTGACTTGATGGTCTTGACTTGAGACTTATGACTTGTGAAACCATTAAAACATGTTTTTTTATCTTTATTTAACTAGGCAGGTCAGTTAAGAACAAATTCTTATTTTCAATGACAGCCTAGGAACAATGGGTTAACTGCCTTGTTCAGGGATGGAATGACAGATTTTTTCCTTGTCAGCTCGGGGATTCGATCTTTCAGTTACTAGTCCAACACTCGAACCACTAGGCTACCCTGCCGACCCAAAAGAGCAATGACAATGACTTGGTCGCACCTCTGCTATCTGGACAGACTTTTTGTTTTTGTCAGTAATAAACACGATGAGAAGAACATGGTGAGAATGCTCCAACAGCACCAATTCATTTGATATAAAAAATACTAAGGGCCTGTTTCCAGGACAGAGATTAAGCCTAGTCCTGGACTAAAAAAACACTTTAAATGGAGGACCTGCAACGAACATTTTACTTAGTCCAGGACTAGGCTTAATGTGTGTCAAAGAAACTGCCACTAGAAATACATAATTGTTTATGAAAAAGATGAATTAAACAAGTTGCAGTTAGTCTCTACATACTAACTAGTTGGTGACATAATCACAATGCTATACGGAGAACTGGCTCTGGAGACAAACAAACGTGAGTTAATATTTAATTTGTTATAGCCGGTGACTGAGGCAGTTACGGAGGACTCCATTGCAACCACTTACAGCCTCATTTTAAGGCACAGAGCCATTGTGCATTTAAAACTATAATTTAAAAAGTCCCCCGTATGGCCTGGGGCGGTGGGTGTAGTGTCGGCGTGGGTTTGGTTCCGACCTCACTGCCTGTGTGACCCACTCTCCTACCACTATCTCGCCTCAGTCCAATAAAACGTACAAAAAAAGTCCCCTTCGGTACATCACAATGCAACATTTTTTAAATGTACACATTTACCTTCAGGCACAGTCCTCCCATCGAAGAACGTAATGGGTTTGGTTATCTTCCTGGACATCCCAGGTACAGGAGGGTAGAGGCGGAGGGATTCCTTTATGCACATGGTTGTGTACGGTATTTTACTGAGATCTTCCCTGAAGAATACAGAACATTTTCTTTATATCAATTCTCTTTTAGTAAACATGTGTGGCTCCAATCTAAGAGGAAATACAGACCTGATTTTCCTTCCTTTACTCTATCTATATCTTAAATAAAGGAATGGCTTTGGTCACTAGTTCCAAACATGGAGCCTATTGGTTGTTGTGTAGCCCTTAGCTGCAATCAATGACCAAAAGCACCCTATTTGGCCTCATGGTGGAATGTTATTAATATTTTTCATCATTTCATAATTAATAAATATTACATTTTTTTTAGGAAGAAAATCTGGTGTTTCTATGTCTAACCAGTTTGTTATATTTCAGTCTTCTGTGACGTATATAAAGTGTTATATTGGGATGCAAACTTAAAATGTAATACATTTCAACTCTATATCTGACATAGTACAGGTGTCTTAATTTCTTTAAGCCCATAATCATGTGTGTGAGGTGTATACTTTTGTTTCAAAGTAGATTTGTTTAAGACCACCAAGAAACACTCTGTGTGACCCTGATTTAGACCAGTGCAGTAAATGATCCCCAAAGTAACAAAAGAGTAATTTATATATACTGCAGCTGCGGACGGTAAAATAACCAAATAAAACCTTGAAACTTAAATGCATATCTAACATACACCGCACAGCATGATCTCTGAACAATAAATCTGGACAAAACAGCCTTCCACTCCATGTCACTCTCCTGCAGCCAAATGAATGCATATCTAACATACAACATGACTAGGACAGTAAATCAGGCCCCGTATTCATAAAGCATTTCAGAGTAGGAGTGCTGATCTAGGATCAGTTTTGTCTTTTAAATCATCATGAATAAGAAGGGCGGGGGGGAGTCAGCATTCCTACTCAGCATTCCTAGATCAGCATTCCTACTCTGAGGCGCTTTATGAATACGGGCCCTGGACAGTAGAACCTACCATTCCATGGTGTCCCTCCCCTCCAGGGCGCTGATGACCTCATCCCTGCAGATTTGCTGGTGCTCCGGGTTGCAGGCCAGGCTGTACAGGGTCCAGGAGATCCCACTGGCTGTGGTGTCGTGGCCTTCGAACATGAAGGTGTCCACCTCCGCTCGGATAGCCTCATCCGACAGGCCCTGCTGGTCCTCGTCCTGGATTGAAAACCATAAGGAACAATCAGATCCTTGCATTAGAGGTCGACTGATTATGATTTTTCAACGCCGATACCGATTATTGGAGGAACAAAAAAGCCGATACCGATTAATCAGATGATTTTTAAATTGTATTTATTTGTAATAATGACAATTACAACAATACTGAATGAACACTTATTTTAACTTAATATAATACATAAATAAAATCAATTTAGCCTCAAATAAATAATGAAACGTGTTCAATTTGGTTTAAATAATGCAAAAACAAAGTGTTGGAGAAGAAAGTAAAAGTGCAATTGGTGCTATGTAAGAAAGCTAACAATTAAGTTCCTTGCTCAGAACATGAGAACATATGAAAGCTGGTGGTTTCTTTTAACATGAGTCTTCAATATTCCCACGTAAGAAGTTTTAGGTTGTAGTTATTATAGGAATACCATTTGTATTTCATTAACCTTTGACTATTGGATGTTCTTATAGGCACTTTAGTATTGCCAGTGTAACAGTATAGCTTCCGTCCCTCTCCTCGCTCCTCCCTGGGCTCGAACCAGCAACACAACGACAACAGACACCATCGAAGCTGCGTTACCCATGCAGAGCAAGGGGAACAACCACTCCAAGGCTCAGAGCGAGTGACGTTTGAAACGCTATTAGCGCGCGCTAACTTGCTAGCCATTTCACTTTGGTTACACCAGCCTCATATCGGGAGTTGATAGGCTTGAAGTCATAAACAGCGCAAAGCTTGGCGCACAACGAAGAGCTGCTGGCAAAACGTACGAAAGTGCTGTTTGAATAAATGTTTACGCGCCTGCTTCTGCCTACCACCGCTCAGTCAGATACTTAGATACTTGTATGCTCAGTCAGACTATATGCAACGCAGGACACGCTAGATAATATCTAGTAATATCATCAACCATGTGTAGTTAACTAGTGATTATGATTGATTGATTGATATTTTTTTATAAGATAAGTTTAACTAGCTAGCAACTTACCTTGGCTTACTGCATTCGCGTAACAGGCAGGCTCCTTGTGGAGTGCAACGAGAGAGAGGCAGGTCGTTATTGCGTTGGACTAGTTAACTGTTGCAAGATTGGGTCCCCCAAGCTGACAAGGTGAAAATCTGTCGTTCTGCCCCTGAACGAGGCAGTTAACCCACCGTTCCTAGGCCATCATTGAAAATAAGAATGTGTTCTTAACTGACTTGCCTAGTTAAATAAAGATTACATAAAGGTGTAATTATAAAAAATAAAAAAATCGGCAAAATCGGTGTCCAAAAATACCGATTTCCGATTGTTAGGAAAACTTGAAATCGGCCCTAATTAATCAGCCATTCCGATTAATCGGTCGACCTCTACCTTGCATTGTTGTTCCTTGTTTGGCTTCATTTTATGGAAAAGGTATAACTCACACACCTATAGTGTTACTAGCCTGGTTCCAGATCTGTTTGTGCTCTTTTGCTAATTTTCAAGCCAAGCCATGTGTTTGGCATGACAATGACTGACATGGAGTTGGATAGCACAAACAAACTGGCACTCAGGCTATAGCGTTACCAGTGGCATGGAAAGATTATAATGAATAGAAAATCAACTCCAGCACACTGGCGATTTTGAGGCTACGATGAGTTTCTTTTCAAATTGGCTTCATTCAATGACATACTATACCATCGCCAATGGAGCCGTTTTTACCGAATGACCTGATTAGATGACTGCATAAATGGCATAATGGTGGATAATAGTTTCGTAGCGTAATAGAGGAGGTGTGACGTACTCGTGCGCAGAGCAGGATATCCAGAAAGTCCAGGTTTCTCTTAGCCTGTATCCTGCCCAGTTCCTTTTCGTCCTTCAAGGCTTCTTTTCGCTTTCGTATGATTTCCTCTACAAGCAGAGGGCATCAATCAAATTTGACATCAAATGTATTTTATAAAGCCCCTTTTTTAAAATATTTTTTATATCACAGATGTCACAAAGTTCGATACAGAAACCCAGCATAAAACCCCAAACAGCAAGCAACGCAGATGTAGAAGCATGGTGGCTAGGGAAAAGCTCTCGAGAAACACATCATGGGAGAGCATCAGACATAGCAGCGGCAGCATAGCGCATTCTTATGACATGGTTATAACATGGTTGAGCCTATAGCTGTACATGAATACAAGATGTATAATCTTTGGAAAATGCATACAGGCATACTCCACAAGGTGAATGCATACATGCGGCTTTTTCAGGGTATTTTTGCTTTGTCAAATTCATACATCTAAATGTTTTCAGGGCTGAGACCTGCTGGCACAGGGGATTAAGATAATCATTTCAACCTTCATTCACAGAACGCACCTGTATGACTGTGTGCAACATTGCATGCTTTCCTGTATTTGTACCCATGTGGGCTAAGTTGGAAGATCCACTCGCTGTGGTAGGGAAAGATCCGGAAGCGGACATTCACCAGATCACTGAGCTCGTACACAGCCTTGATGTACGCGTTGGTTCCACTGAAACGAGAGAAAAACAACAGAAAAGTATAAGTTACTTCCACTCAATCATTGCTGATTGCAGGGCCTTGGGTTTTTCCTGATCATGTGATCTGGCCCGAAAACCTCTGGGCCCGTATTCACAACAAGTCTCTGAGTAGGAGTGCTGATCTAGGATCAGGTCCCCTCTGTCTTTATATTCGTATTAATTATGATCTAAAAAGGGAAATCTGATCCTATATCGGCAGTCGTACTCTGAAACTTTAGCGAATACGGGCCCTGGGCCCTAGTTAAAGGACAAGAAAGAAAAGCTTTAGTATTGGGTTGGGGCTTACAATTTATAGAACATTTACGCTGACAAGACAAAATATTCAACATGGGCAGATGTAAATGGCAGATGATGCAGTGGTTAAAAACATTTAACTGACTGACCTCTCTCCCCCTTGCACTGTCTGGCAATTAGTGTTGGAGCTGAAGGCACACTTCATAATGCTGTCCAGTGTCATGAGGCTCACATGCTCAAATAACTCAAATGACTCGTCGGATTTTGAGTGAGTCTCCCATTTGTCCTGGAACAGAAAGAGGACAGACATAGTCAACTTGCACAAGATGAACAGTGACATATAGTACATCACTCCCTTATTCAATTACCCCCTTTAGCTTGTTCATGCAGAATTTCCCTCCAAATACAGTTGTCAAACTATACAGCATTCTAATACAGTTGGCAGAATATGTCACTTTAACTCTTATGCAATTTGTTTTTTTGTATCCAGAAATTCCCCCCCAAATAAGCTATGGTTGTCAATCTATACAGTAATTAGGGTAGAGCTAACAAAACGCACCAGCATAGTTTTGGCAGAATCAGCCATCAGTTTGACATAGGGCTTTAAAACATCGTAATGGAAGCCAGGGGTCAAGAGTCTTCTGTGGCGGAACCATTTCTGACCATCAGACACCAGTAAACCATCCCCTAGAGAGAGAAAGAGAGAGACAGAGAGCATATCCTGAGAAACACATATGTTGTACGTTCATGCAAAATAATAGAACTAAAGAATATACATTTTAACCATAGCTGTATAATTGCCTAAGTGGCATGGGTCAGAATGTTATTGAAAATCAGAACTGCACCCAAAGGGATGAATATTAGAAAATGCCTATTCTTAAAATATCTGCAGTTAAATACATAGAATCTAACTTTGTTGGTTCAATATTTGTAGCATATGTGACTTTGGCAAAGACAATGCAACCTTACCTATCCATGGAATTAGAAATCTATATAAAAGGTCATCTTTGGGCTCTATTAAGAAAGAGAGTGAAACAGGGTATTCTATCACATGTAGTGAGATTCCATAGATAGACATTACATAGATGCAACTAGTTTAAATAATGATGTGTGTCTTGTCGTTCCAAAGAGACCAACCTGTTGATGCCAGGATGGTTTTGACATAATCTGGGTGGTGAATATTGAGGAAGGACACAAATGGACCAAACCACATTTGAAATGCAAGGGGGTACGACTCTCCCCATTTGACAACCTTATACATATCGGTCCCATCTTCTTTAAACTGCAAAAAAAACAGAGAAAACATGCACTTATAAAATAAAGCAACAAATGCACGAGCATGACACACCGAAACTTGCCTCTGAAGCTGACGGTACAATGTTCCACACGGAGGAAACCATATTGCAGTCACTCAATGTGCACGTTAAAGAAATTCTCATTTGAACCTAACATTACCTCTCGGACATGACCGAAAAGCCAGTGTTTTGGTGGTCCTGGAAATGTCTCGAGCGCCCGAATCCATTCATTCCTTTTGACAATAAGTTTAGAGATTTTAAGAATTACATAGACCAAGCTAAATATTGCAACCAAGTGATGAATGCGATAGGAATCCAGCGTCACTTTTTTCAACGTTTCAAATAACTCCATTGCAATGGACGTCTACCTGCGGAGGCTACCATTGACAACTCTTACAACACAAGGTGACGGTCTGGTGAGTGACACAACTGCGAGAAGCAGAAGAGAGTAGGGTGGGTGGTTTGAGGTCATTTACGGGCGGAGTGCCGCCTGCTGGAGATAACACAGCACTGTCTACCAATTCTTTACCTTGATGTATCTAATTGTTGTTTATTTTTAAATACATGATATCTTCAAATATTCAGCTCTGCATATATCAGAATCATGTTTTTTCCGGCAGGGTAGCCTAGTGGTTAGAGCGTTGGAATAGTAACTGAAAGGTTGCAAGTTCGAATCCCCGAGCTGACAAGGTACAAATCTGTCGTTCTGCCCCTGAACAGGCAGTTAACCCACTGTTCCTAGGCCGTCATTGAAAATAAGAATTGGTTCTTAACTGACTTGCCTAGTAAAATAAAGGTAAAATAAAAAATAAAATAAAAAATGTTTTTTCCCCTGACAGTTATTATGACTGATTATAGCGCTATATTATCAGAACACACAACCCTGGGGAACCCCAAGAAGAGGACAATGTTGGACAAAATACAACCAAATGTTGGACATTGGCCATCAACCTCTACTATAATATAACTATAGATGATATACTGTAGTCAGGTAGCACATGTTGACTTCCTGTTAACCCTTTGATTGGCTATCCCTCTCTGAAAAACAACATAAAGGCCAAGATCTAGGCCGAAACATTCAGTTTCTAATAGCAATTGCAATGCAATGGAACCAACATTTCCAATGAAGGCTGACAAGCCTAGTGACTAATGACATGTTCTCACATGGTGATAACGCCTTGCAAGAAGCTGCATGCAAACCCGCTGATGGAAAATGGAGATACAGACAAATTTAGTCAAGGGCACCATTTTGTGTCACTGACACCTACACCACAGCCTATGCCATTGGTTCTGAGGAAACATCTGTGTGGGAGGTGTTCGTAAATGTTTATGTAAAGCATTATTTCTTATTTCTGTTTCATACTGAGTCAACTGTTAGATTTGTAACTTCAGCTTAATTTCCTATAGCTTTAAATTACAAACATTAAGTGGCAGTTTTGTCTTAGGCCTGTAGCTTACACATTTTAGAGCAGATTACCTGTGTTTAAAAAAAAAATACAACGCTAAAGTAATCTGCCTCATCAGTGTTTGTAATCATGATCGCTACCTCTGCCATAATTATTGTATTTATGGTTTGGGCCTCATTTCCAACATCAGGTAAGTGTCTGAAATTTACAAAAACATTAATATTGCTCAATACTAGACTTTATTGAAAATTCACAAGGCTATATATACAGTGTTTAACCTTATTGTACACTGTTATACAGCCAAACAATTAGTATACAGATGTACCACAGAAACTTAAAAATAGACGTTTTTCGAATACTCACTGATTGAATTCAATTTCAATATTCAAATGTCTCTTTGGACATGCAAATCAGTTTATTCAAATAGGACATGCATTGAGTGATTTGTTTAGACTATTTATGAAGCTGTATTAACATGTTATTGTTTTCTATAGGCATACGAGACATGTACAACTATTTCAATCATCAATCCACACTTTATAAACAGTTATTTCATGTAATGCTATTGTGCTTTCTTATTGTTTTTATCAATCTGATGTAGGTTCTTCAAGTCCTCTTCGCACACCGCTTGGTAGAAAATTGTTGATACCCTGCATAAGTAATGAAAGTCATCCAGAATCTTTTAGCTGGTTTTACAGTACAAACAATGCTGGTCAGCACCGCACCCAGCTTTTTCATGAGGATAAAAGCGTCCGACATCGCCTTTCCAAAGATTTATGGCATAAAAAGAGTGTTTCAAGGAATCGTTCACTGGTAATCAGCCCTTTTACAGAGAAGGATCAAGGAATATACTCATGTGAATTGTATAAAAATGACAAGATGACATATGGATTGTCCACTTCAGTTGTTCTTGAAAAAGGTTAGTCAGCTTATTATAATTGGAGATAATTTGCAAGCAGATTGATCGTCTACACTAAATTTGTTTACAGCTCACCCTAACCATCTATCTCTTTATTTAGAATCTCACATGCCAGTAATAACCGCTGTGCCAGGCAGTGGCTTTATGCATGAAGTAACAAAGAATGTGATTACCAGCACATATTACTCACTTGACTCCGCTCTGAACAACACCACCAACAAAAGAATAGGTGAGAACCAAAAGTTGAGTAGTTCTTAAACCCCAATCTCATTGACTTTCCACAAGTTCAATAACTTCAACAGGATTGACAGATACTTCACTACCAGCGTTTTCTGTAGTAACACTACACAACACTGTTGCCTCTTTTACAGACAATGGGCCTACTCCTTCAGGTAACCGAGAAACTCAGTGGCTGGCATCAACAGTAGCTGGAATCTCTGCAGCTGTGTGCCTTTTCCTTGTTGTACTGGCACTGTTTATGTTATGCCATTTCAAATGGAGAATACTTACAGGCAGGATAAATATTCCATATTGTTATCTTTGAAGATTAATACAATTTTTTGGAGATGGTATGCAGTTTGAGGCCCTATCTGTTTTAATGGGATTACTTAAAATAAAATGTGTCTGTTTGTTCAAATGTTTAAGCTTCTGCCAATCAACTTCTCTTTGGTGGCCAGTGGACCAACTTTGTAAGTTATCTTATCTAGCCGACATTACTATTATTATTCTTGTTAAAACGATGATGATGATGATAATTAGTTGCACAGCAGTATGGTATTATGCGCATACATCTATGCATATCCTTTCAACAGGAGAAAGTACCTACACTTGTTTATTCATCCTTGGTTATCAGGAGACTCCAACCGAGAGATGACATCATAAATGACAATGAGTGTGTGCACAGTCATATCAGGGTCTAGGAACTAAGAATGATACTACTTTGATGAGAGGAGTAATAAATAGCCTAAATCAAGTTTTTTTTCCATTGTGCTCAGGCACACACAATTCCAAAAAGGCCTACTATTGTTATTGGAAATTATTTGCAGGCTTTTGAATGGTTGGTTTTATATAATCACATTATTGCATGACCTTTTGTTTGTACTTCAAATTTGTATCGCACTGTGTCAAGCACTTCTGTACTTTTAACCTTTAAACCACTGTAAAAAGAAAAAGAAAAAAAGAAAACGAAGAAAGTCTGCTCTATATCTCAAAAAGCATAAAGCCTGTGTATTTAGATATCTATACAAGTCATTTGTGACATAATTTTAAACAAGTTGCTGAAATGTGACATTTTGAACTCATCATCGAGCCACTGAGTTGCTTTCAGAACACTCTACAACATTACCGTTCTTGAATGCCCCATGCTCCAACCCGCTGCGAAATGCGTGGATCTGGGTGACGAGCTAGATACTAACTAGCTATTCCTCTATCACACGGGCTCAATCAACTCTGTTCTGTCACTGCTGATAGTGGCATATGTGTAGCGGTTGCTTTTGAACGTTTGTTTGGAGTTTCCTAGCTAGCTAGTTTCAATTTAACCTTATTTAGCTATGAGCTAACGTTAGCTAGGTTGCAAGTTAGCTTGAGTTGGTGCAGTGCAGTTTGGGAAGGAAGAAGCAGATACGCGACAGTTTAAGGACAATTGTAAGGCAAGTTTAGTGCATTTAGCGTTATTTCGCAGTAACTATCCTATCGGTGAGTTGTAATACTTTCTGGCTGTAGTTTATTTGGCTGGCTAGCTAACTGGCTAGCTAACTTTGTTTGAATAAAATTAGCTACTGTCTGCCTAAACTAGCCTGCTAACTTAGCCAGTCAGGAAAGTTGGATAGGTTAGAGATGCATTCACGAAAAATACATGTTTATAGTCACTGGTAGTCTGTAACACGATGTGTTTTCATTTTTTCCATTGATCTAGTTAACGTTACCTGTCTGACACTGACGTGTGATGGAGGCCCCACCAGTCTCAGTGCTGCCCATCACGGGTGGCACAATCAACATGATGGAGTACCTGCTGCAAGGTGAGTCTGCCTATTTGGTATTCTGTATTTGGGTGTCTGAAGTGTAAATATTGCAATGCAACAGGGGAGCAGGTCTCGAACCTTCTAACCCGAAGTCCAGCGCGCTATCGATTGTCCCCCAAAAGCATGCTTATGCGGCAGAGTCGATATCCGCGCTTATAAACCCAGGGTCGTTACAATACTCCCTCCTTTCAAAGAGCGCGACCTCACGCTAGCTTGCGACTCTACGTCTTATAGGAACGCACTCACTGGCCAAGCACACGCACTGTCGTGCATGCAAGGTCCGATCCCACTTCTGACACCAATGTAATGACACAGGAGCAGGTCTCGAACCTTCAACCTTCTAGTCCGAAGTCCAGCGAGCTATCGACTGTGTCGCAAAAGCATGCTCGAGTGGCAGAGTAGATATCCACGCTTATAAACCCAGGGTCGTTACAATATGTTAAGGTGAAGACCCCATACCAGCTCCTGTGCTGTGGCTTGGTCAACTCGGGATCAGTTGCAATTCATTGAGGCCTTTTATATTTTTGAATTGGCATTTCAATTCACTCTAAAAAGTCCAAATGACAAGTTACCCTGCTTTCAAGTTACGCTTGTAAATGTAAACATTGCTGACACTGTTCTGTCATGTCGCCACTCAAGGCAGCGTCTTGGACCAGGCCCTCGAAAGCCTATTGCACCGCCTCCGGGGCCTTTGTGACAACATGGAACCTGAGACATTCGCCGACCATGAGCTGGTCTACCTCCTGAAGGGCCAGCAGGGCAACCCATTCCTGCTACGTGCCCGCCGCTCCCTCTCCCACCCAACAGTTCCCTGGCACCTGCGCTACCTGGGCCAGCCGGAGGTGGGTGACAAGTCCCGCCACGCGCTGGTTCGCAACTGTGTGGATGTGGCCACCTCGCACAGCCTGCCCGACTTCCTCAACGAAATGGGCTTCCGCATGGACCACGAGTTCGTAGCCAAGGGCCACATTTTCCGTAGAGGCGTGCTCAAAGTGGTGGTGAGTAAACTGTCGCGCATCCTGGTCCCTGGGAATACAGAGAACACTGAGCCGCTGTCACTCTCCTACCTGGTGGAGCTCAGTGTGTTGGCCCCCGCGGGCCAGGATACCATGTCGGAGGACATGCGCAGCTTCGCTGAGCAGCTCAAGCCCCTAGTTCACCTGGAGAAGATTGACCCCAAGAGACACATGTAAGAAGGGGTGTGTTAATATGTTGTAAGTGGCTATTGGCAGTCATGGAAAAAGTGGAGTTTTTTTCAAATGTATTTTTTGGGACTTAATTTTGTATGATTCCTATAAGAAAGTGCTTTCCCACAGTCCTTTGTCTCTGTGAAGGAACTCTATATCTCACCATCTGCCATTAGGATGTTAGTAGTGTTTGAAAAGGACTTCACAAGAGGATTGACACAGCCAACATGGACGATGTGACAAATGAGGCTTTGAATGAGTCAATAAATAACAATATCTATTTAGTGCTGAACATTGGTTTTGTGTGATGCTGATAGTGCTTTGTTCTGTGTTGGATGTTTCCAGAAATGCACAGCTATAGTGTTTATTAAACATGATTTTTCTCAACTCAACTGTGTCCTCTTGGTTTGCAGCACTCAACAGATGCGGGTGCAGCAGTTCACAACACTGGAATGGCCCAGCAATTGGCCCAGCGTTGTCCGGGTTTGGCCAGTGTAAGCTGTCATTTTAAATAAGAATTTGTAACTGACTTGTGTAGTTTAAAAAAATAGCCACTTACAGGAGCATTGGGTATGCCTTGCCTAAGGACACATCGACAGATTTTCAACTGGCTCGGGAAATCAAACCAGCGACCTTTCGGTTACTGGCCCAATGCCCATACCTGCCGCCACATCATTCCAGCTCTCATACCTGCCGCACCATCATTCCAGCTCTATTAATAACAGTTATGTCTGCAACACTCCCCAAAGTTTGTCTTCTACATGTGACCCTGTTGACAGGTGCCATTTCCATCGTTTACCACTAGGGAGCTCTCCTACTCTATATGTAAAAACCCGGCCTTTCTGGTTAGAGCCAGTTATATCTGCACCTCCGATCATCTACACAGGAGCCGTGGTTGCCATGGTAATAATTAGCCACGAGTTCTGCACATCTCATCCCACAACTCTAATTAGCTTTTTCAATTGCTTAATTATACATATACCTGTGAAAGCTTTCCCTTTCTTCTTCTCACAAAAGCATTGATTTCCCTTCCGCTCTCATTTCTCTTAACCCATTAGTACCTCAATGGCAAACCTAAGCGGAGGGAGGCTCTTGTATGTACAAGACTTGAGGCCTCCGGTTGTATAATCTACAGTTATTTAAAAATGGTCTTGTCTCCATTGTATCATCTCCATTCTTGGCTAGAGATCAGTTTTCCGCTGATGCCCTCCTATATACAGTGCATTCGGAAAGTATTCAGACCCCTTCACTATTTCCACATTTTGTTACATTACAGCCTTATTCTAAAACTGATTACATTATTTTTTTCCTCAGTGTACACACTACCTCAGCATGACAAAGCGAAAACAGGTTTTTAGAAATGTTTGTACATTTATTAAAACGCTTTGTTTCCAGACCCTTTGCTATGAGACTTGAAAGTGAGCTCAGGTCCATCTTTGAGATTATTCTACAATTTGATTTGAGCACCTGTGGTAAATTCAATTGATTGGACATGATTTGGAATGGCACACCTGTCTATATAAGGTCCCACAGTTAGAGCAAAAACCAAGCCATGAGGACGAAGGAATTGTTCGTAGAGCTCCGAGACCGGATTTTGTTGAGGCACAGATCTGGGGAAGGGGTACAAAAAAATGTATTCAGTATTGAAGGTCCCCACAACACAGTTGCCTCCTCCATTATTAAATGGAAATTTAGAACCACCAAGACTCTTCCTAGAGCTGGCTGTCCGGCCAAACTGAGCAATCGGGGAGAAGGGCCTTGGTCAGATGGTGACCAAGAACCTAATGGTTACTCTGACAGAGCTCCAGAGTTCCTCAACCATCTCTGGAGCTCCACCATTCAGACCTTTATGGTAGAGTGGCCAGGCGGAAACCACTCCTCAGTAAAAGGCACATGACAGCCCGCTTGGAGTTTTCCAAAAGGCACCTAAAGGACTCTCAGACCATGAGAAACAAGATTCTCTGGTCTTATGAAGTCAAGATTGAACTCTTTGGCCTGATTGCTAAGCGTAACGTCTGGAGGAAACCTGGCTTCACTGAAGCAATGGTGCATGGGGTGGCAGAATCATCCTGTGGGGATGTGTTTCAGCGGCAGGTATTGGGAGACTAGTCAGGATTAAGGGAAAGATGAACAGAACAATGTACAGAGAGATCCTAAGCACACAGCCAAGACAATGCAGGAGTGGCTTCGGGATAAGTCTCCGTAATGTCCTTGAGTGGCCCAGCCAGAGCCCGGACTTGAACCCGATTGAACATCTCTGGAGAGACCTGAAAATAGCTGTGCAGCAACACTCCCCATCCAACCTGACATGGCTTGAGAAGCAGAGAAGAATGGGAGAAACTCCCCAAATACAGGTGTCCCAAGCTTGTAGCGTCATACCCCAAAATGCTTGAGGCTGTAATCGCTGCCAAAGGTGCTTATACAAAGTACAGAATAAAGGGTCTGAATACTACAGTACCAGTCAAAAGTTTGTACACTCCGTGTCACCAGCAAAGCACCATCACACCACCTCCATGTTTCAGGGTGGGAACCACACATGCGAAGATCATCCGTTCACTGCAGTTGGAACCAAAAATCTCAAATTTGGACTCATCAGACCAAAGGAAAGATTTCCACGTGTCTAATGTCCATTGCTCATGTTTCTTGGGCCAAGCAAGTCTCTTCTTCTTGTTGGTGTCCTTTAGTAATGGTTTCTTTGCAGAAATTAGACCATGAAGGCCTGATTCATGCAGTCTCCTCTGAACAGTTGATGTGTCTGTTACTTGAACTCTGTGAAGCATTTATTTGGGCTGCAATTTCTGAAGCTGGTTACTCTAATAAACGTATCCTCTGCAGCAGAGGTAACTCTGGGTCTTCCATTCCTGTGGCGGTCCAGTTTCGTCATAGCACTTGATGTTTTTTGCGACTGCACTTGAAGAAACTATCGAAGTTGTTGACATTTTTCGCATTGACTGACCTTCATGTCTTAAGGTAATGATGGACTGTCGTTTCTCTTTACTTATTTGAGCTGTTCTTGCCATAATATGGACTTGGTCTTTTACCAAATAGGGCTATCTTCTGTATACCACCCCTACATTGTCACAACATGACTGATTGGCTCAAATGCATTAAGAAGGAAAGATATTCCACTTTTAACAAGCCAAACCTGTTAAATGCATTCCAGGTGACGACCTAATGAAGTTGGTTGAGAGATTGCCATGAGTGTGCAAACCTGTCATCAAGGCAACGGGTGGCTACTTTGAAGAATCTAAAATATATTTTGATATTTTGAACACTTTTTTGGTTACTATATAATTCCATAAGTGTTATTTCGTAGTGTTGATGTCTTGATTTAGTTTTTTACTTACCCATAGTCAGACAAACTCATGGTTGTCATTTTTTATCTCTGCGTGCAGTTTGCATATCATTAGCTTAGCACATTTTCTGGAATTCTCCCGGTATAGTAGCCAGCTGTGGGGAAATAGACATTCTAACTACTCAGAAGCTGGGTGGTTGGTCATGTATAATCTTACAAAGCTAAACATACTGTCGTCATCGATATTTTATAAATGTGTTACTTCTACTCATCGAAAGAAATAAGATTCTATCCACCTCCTTATTCATTCTCCGTTGTAGTATAGAGATTGCAAAGTTGTATCTATCCCATTATGGTGTCTGTGAGCGCACAGGCAGTGCCATTGAGACCGATAATGCAAAAGTAGGTAAGTAGAATAATGACCTAAATTGTGAAATCTCGCAGGGCACAGTATTCCATGTCCCTGCTTCAACTGAGCAGGCAGTTCAATGTCAAGTGACCCTGTGTGTGAAGTGGTGACTGAAAGGAGGGTTTGGGAAGCAGGTGGCTGTCTACTCCTTGAGTTATTGGCATGTCAGGGTTGGTGAGCAGTTTGACGTTTTATTGTCATGAATCAGAACAGCGATTTCGGCTAGATGGGCCAGCTGCAAAGTCTAAATTGTCTGGTAAAAATGAATGAAAATAAAAATGGCCTTTTCGGCCGTAATTTAAGGTTAGAGTTAGGCATTAGGGTTAGGGCCTGCCTTACAACATGTCTGTCTCCACTTCCATTTAGTCTGTTTGTAATTATTCAAATACAGCCCTTTTCTGTGCACAGTATTCCATAGTGGCTGATTTATCAATTAAAGTACAAGATAGAGACACAGCCCTTCTTGCCACTTTGACCAACAACCAAAACCAGAGTCATGGCCCTAAGGAGTCTGGTGTTTCTTGTTGCCTATAAAGTGAATTATATATTAAAGAAGCAGATGCCTCTTGCCCAGGGCTGTTTATGTCCAGCTCATCATACACATTCTGCTGGCTTTTTTCCACTTAAACTTGTGTTTAGTAGCCTGATCTCTGGTCATGATTCTCCCCCCCACCCTGCCCTGGGTACCTCTCCTCCGCGCTGCCTGGAGAGCCCAGCCAGCCTAATCAGCTGCTTGGCATCGGGCCCTCTCAGCCATTGTGGATCCTGCCAAGCAATGGCTTCTTCTTGTGCTAGTGAGTGATTTAACTCACTGTTGGAGGCAGAGGCCAAGCGATGGAGCCTCAGTTTCTTAGAAAATAGAATACAGAGTTCCTCCTAAAAAACAGATTAGACAAGGAGATAAATGTAGTAGCATGACCTCTTGGGTTGCACACAGTCAATAGTAATGCTCATCATGTGTAGTCAGTAGTAAAGCGTATCGCAATCTGTGGCTCAGCAGAAGTTTATGGGCATCTCATAGACTACCCTTTTTAAGAAATATGAATCGTATTAATCGAGGATTGTCAGGATGTTCTTGCAGATAATGTACTTATATGCCCATTGTAGAGGAGCATGGACATTAGCATGACCTTTCCTCTCCTCATCTTCCTCTGCATGACTTCCTCTGCATGACTCTAATAAATGTGAAATCAATGCGTATTCCCCAATGCCATGTTCATGTATTTGACAACCAGAACACACATCTATGCCACCTTACCATCTTCTGCCACCCAAAGAAACAGCCTAGTACGGGAGAATCCTCAAGGAGAGTTTTATCATCCAGACAGTGTTTAACTTGTAAATAGGATTAAGCGGGCCAGTATCGCATTAGTTAAACCTCTCACTGTCGGAGCCCTCGAAACAGGAGAGAAGCTGTTACCTGCGCTCCACTTTTTTCCCCTCTCCTTTCCATTCTGCTGCATTCCGTCTTAATTATAGCCTCTTGGCTCCACTCATCTCTGTGCCTCTGAGCATTATGTTCATACCAGGTAGGGCCCGTGCCAAGATCTGTGCCACAATAAGCCTGACTCCTTGCCCAGGGCAGGAAGTATTTAAGTCAGCCTAAATTGGGCCGGTGCCATGTAGGAGGTGAAATCCAGACTTGCCTACTCAGGAACATTCTTGATACTTGCAAAGGAGCCTCTCTCCTTCCTGTGTCATTGGGAGCCCATATGCTTGGTGAGGGAGGCGAACTGTGACTGAAGAGGAGGGAGGCGTTTTCCTAGGACGGACATTGGTCTCCCCAGGGCCTCCTTGTGGCTCCTCCAACTTCCAGTCTTCCACTCATCCCAGTACCACCAGAGCGACAGGGGTACATGGCTCACTTATGTAAAGTTGTGAGGTTACTGGAGGTGGGAGGAGGAATGATGGGTGGGTCTTGGCTGTGGGGAAGTGGGAGGGAACCCTTTTATTTATTTATATTTTTTGTAAGTGAATGAAATTCCACTAGGTGCTTCTTTGGTGTGTCAGTGAAAGAAATGGTTTGTTGTGGTGAACAGGCTTTTCTAAGATCAGCCCCAGAGAACGCCTGCAACCAGCCCTCCTGCCTCGGAATGTCTGGTATGGGGACCAGTGTAAAGCAGCCTGCCTGGCTACGTCTCCTGACAGTGACAGGGCCTCCCTCTGTCTCTCCACCTCTTCCTGGCCTTCCCTCTTCTCCCTCCTTAGGTGTGGTCCTCTTTCAAGCCTCTGGATTGGGCGCACTCTCTCATCACCTCTGATTAGTTTGTTCTTTGTCTGAGTAGGTGTTCTTGTTGTGAGACATGTTATGCAATGCTGGCCAAAACTCCGTAGCTTGGAAATGGTAACTTTTCAGTTTCTGTGAAGAGTGGATGTCCACACCCTGCAAAAATCTTAACTAGCATAGTAAAACAAAAATCCCCATAAAATCTTTCTGTTAAGCTAGAGATACAGTAACCGTTTTTTTTTGTTGCACGGGCTGCGTCTCAATCAACAACATCCGTTGATGCCGGCCTTCATCATCTGCGGTGAAAGGTGGCGGAGCTACAGCGGTATTTGTCAGTCGGTCTTCTCACGAAAACCTCTGTAGCGTCCGAATTGGTTGGCCTACTAACTAATATGACCCCTCTATGGAAAGGTGAGACTCTCACGAACACGTTGGTTGTTTTGCTCTAGGATGCCCACAAGACTAGTCTGAAGAAGGGGGGTTCAATAATAATAATTTCTTGATTTTATATATCTCAGATATAGGACAGACACTTCAAAACAAACTTGCTTTTGATTTATTATATTTCTATTATTTATCTGTTTATCCATGTATGAATCTGTTATTCAATGCGGTTCTATGGGTTAACAGCAGTAAGGCCAAATTCAATGTTTAATCAAATGTAATTATTTGTTACTCTTTTATATCTAAATGGGCCTTACATTTCTAACTCAAATGGCTAAATGATCCTTGGTGTGACCATCTTAAAACAATTCCTTATGTAAGCTTAGTAGACCCCCCCCCCCCCCCAAGCTTAGACTCTGAGCGGTTAATTAATTATTTAAATTAATATGAATAAAATTATTTTATGTTCAGAGGTTTTCCTCTGTATTAGCAATATAATATTATAACTGTGTTTAACTGGATGTGCAATATTTATTATACTGTGACACACATCCTTCCAACTCACGCATGTGCTACATTTGACATGTACAATTTCACAACTGTGACTGCATTTTGTAGACATGACTGTGCAACTTTAAATGTACTTACTGTAGTAGGTGTGCTGGGTGGGGATTTGGTAGACAATCTCAGTTTGTGCTTTAAATAGATGTTTTTGTGGGTTGGGATCTTTGTGGCCACTTATATCACTCAAGGAATATGTGAGCGCGCATAGTTTTTTTTAATGTGTGTGCTGTCGGTCCCTCAAGTAAACAATGCTATTCGATCCACCATCTAGAATTGTCCTCAGAACAAAAGCTTCTGCCAAAAACCTTTAATCGTGGGTACAATAATGTAGAACGTTGACAACCCCTTTTACAGAACAAATAAATTAAATGTGAAGTAATTCACAGGTGTGTGTGTGTGTGTGTATGTAGCAATGACTGTGGGTTGGTAGTGTTGGCCTACCTATCTCATAACTGGTGCGTGCAGACATTCCGTAATGGCCACGACATTGCCCAACTACTCACCTGATCCTGGGTTGGTTACACTAGACAATGGGCGGCAAGCCAACATGCAGTCTACAGGTCCACACCCTAAACAATTTCAAGATGGAAGATGACATTTTATTCCTGACGAATGAAAAACTTTTTTTTTTTAAACTCAGATATTTAAAAGTCACTGCCCTAATCCTGAATCTATCCTGTATTCTATTGAACACTGTCTTAATGAGCAACCCATGTACAGTCAATTAGATGTGTCCATGTGTGTAATAACTGTCATAGAATTGTAAAGCAAGTTTGATTTATTTGGTGAAAAGTACAGTATATGGGTCAGATATGTTGCACAGCGTTTGGGTATATGTTTTCCATTCCTGTGTGGTAAAAAAATACATTATGGGTTAGGCAGCCCCCTATGTCTATTTTTACTTTTCTGGTTCTATGTAGTTTATAGGGCTAGTGTCTGTTTTTCAAGAACCACTGACCCATATGTTTTGAGTTAGACAACGAGAATGAACACCAGGGTGTCTGATTTCTCTATTACCCTGACTGTTACATTTTGCAAGTCTGGATTACTCATGATGTAAATACCCCAAGTCTGGATTACTCTTTGGTTTTGTTCACCCTCGACTATTACTGTCAATGGCAAATGTGTGACGCAGACGCACCACCAATACAATTATAAATGCTCAGTCAAAATAAAGGATACTACGTTGATTACACCATTCATCTGAATTAACCCCTTATGCCATACATTGGGCCAATGGACAACGTGGTCTGAAACACGATAGCCAATCGGCATCTAAGCAACTGAGCAATGCGCCCGCCCAGCTGTCAATTTGATACATGAGGAGGCGGCAGCATACAGTGAGGCGTGGTCGGAATCCCCTCGGTCAATGTAGCAATCTGGTAGTTATGCACACATGGGTCAAACGCGCTGCCACTGGAAGTCTGACATCCTCAACAATCATGCCTGCCGTGTAGAAAGAAACAGGCTGCTGTAACGCATCGAAGCTTGGCAAATGCGATTTTAGAAAATGATGTGCTAAATTGTGTTATACCCACATTTTTTTCCAGTGATGGGGGGTATAAAGCAGAGATAATTGAACAGCATGTAGCTATTGCATTTTTTCCTCACTCCTCGGATTATAATCTGGGGTTACCTAATCTCTGGTAATCTGAACTAAATATATCTAATTGTGGTAGAAAACTACACTCCCGCTGTTCTGGTGCACCATCAGAGACGCTTTGCGCGTCAGTTGGTCTTGTTGGACACCGTGCCGCCAAAAGGAAATTATCAATTGATTCTCCAAGATTTAAGGACATTAAGAGAGTACATCTGCACCAAATTCTCTTAAGAGTGAAATTAAGGCTAATTGGAATCTGGAGACCAAAATTCGCATTAAAACGCGCAGCAGCTGCTTTTTCCAGAGATTAAGAACATTTAGCATATATTGTTGAAACATTTATGCCATGGATATTTGTCTACGGTTTCATGATGGGGTTGATATTATATGTGAGAGTTCGGGCCGGGGTGTTGTAAGCGTGTTCTGGGAGTAATGGGCGCGCCATCCAATGGCAGCATCTATTCCACACAACAGCGTCAGCACGTCATCAGTTCACATCTACGAAACGAGTTTTATTAAATGAGGACATGTGAGGGGATCTGAGTGTAAGAAAAACAGATTGGAGATCAGATAGCCTACATGTTAGAAATACTAGAGGCGAGCAAGACGTGTGATAAATCATTTGATCAAGTGGACAAGAACAGACTGATACTGGACTGTGCACTGTCTGGAAGCGTGTCGCTTTTTAAAAGACACATGCGACTCGATTTTTAAAAAAAAAGTAACATTGCAATTGAATTCGGAGTCTTTTGTGTGTGACTGTGAATGGGTTTGCATTGGCCAGCCTATTCCGTGAAGACTGGTATATTTAATGTACGATGATCACACATCGTCGCTTGTCTGTGCTGTCTGGACAATCCTGTTGATTTAAACATTATTCCCGTCTATGTTTTGGCGGATTCTTTCGAAGGCTCTCTGCATCTCCATTCTCGTTCTATGAGGTATCATCTGTTGCTGCAGCCGGATTAACTGACATTGTCATGCATTTGGATTGACTCTAGCTGCTGGAGATGTAGGCAATCAGCAATTCATAATTTCCCCAATTTAACATGTTTTATTTCAGGTAAAATGGGAGAACGATTATTGTTACTATTACTGCTACTCTTATCGTTACATGCGGGTTGTGATAGCCTACTGCAGACGAGCCATTCAAAATCGTCCATCTCCACAGCAGCCGGCTTCTCTGAGATTTGATCGTTACTTTATTGAATCAGACTGTAATATCCCCGCCACGAGACGGATTTCGGCTTGAAGTAGGTCTAGTATTGGAGACAATACGGGAATTGTGGAGGTATTGTATTTCTTTCTAACTCGGTTATTCCTTCACAACTGAAGATAAATGTTGATGATGGGGGACGACGAATTGGCTCATCAGGTTGATTCGGATTTCGAGCCGCAAAACCGGCCTCGCTCGTGCACTTGGCCACTGCCTTGTCCGGAGGATTTCCCCAAAGTACTGGAGGTCAATGGGGGTCTTCCACTGACCACCATCAAGGTGGAACCAGATGACAATCTAGCCGTTTCAGCGTGCAGAGCGGGGAGAATGGGTGGCACGCCGACGGAGCTGAAGCATCCAGCAGTCGCCCCTGCTCCCATCGGCGCGACGCACCCATGCTTGGCCGGCGCGGCACTTGATGTGACTGGACAATTGCGCAAAGCCAAATCGTCGCGGCGGAACGCATGGGGTAACCAGTCGTACGCGGACCTTATCACACGAGCCATTGAAAGCACCCCTGAAAAAAGACTCACGCTATCACAGGTCTACGATTGGATGGTCCGCTATGTTCCCTATTTCAAGGATAAGGGCGACAGTAATAGTTCAGCTGGATGGAAGGTAAGCGCATGTCTACAAATGTTATAATAGGACATACTTTATGTCGATATTAAACACACCAGAAGTCTCAATCAAGACAACATTTGGGTAGGCTATTACTGGGCCATAGGCTACATTTTTTGCACAGATACTGTGTATTACATTACCACATGTCACACTTTAGGGTTGTTACGCATGAATGGTGCCATGTAATTATCCCTCTCGTCAATGTCACCGATCAATACATTACTGTAGCCTACCATTGGCAGCTCAATGGAATGGAGCTGTGTAGAGGTTGGAAAAGCACTGTGCATATACCTTCATAATTCCATCTTCAGTTTGGCTACATGTATACAGTAAATGAGTAACCGCCCCCTTTTCAAAGCCTATGATCATGAAAGTGCACACATGGCAAGCATTTTTATATTGGTTCCTTTGGTTTCTCTCCTCTCAATCTCTCTCACACTATCTCTATGTGTGTGAGACTGAGAAATAGGCCCTAGACAGAGGCATAGAGCCAATAAAAATCTATTTTCACGACTAATATTCGTTGTACACCTACTCTATACTCTCTTTTTAAAGTTGTCACTTGAGAGACACTTGTAGTTGTAGCCGGTCAGCTGGCCATCGTGTAAATACCCACTGGGCACACACTTGTTGAATCAATGTTGTTTCCACGTCATTTCAATTCAATTACATAGAACCAACATGGAATAGACGTTGAATTGACGTCTGTGCCCAGGGGTTAGGCTATTCAAAAGGTGCTTTTCTACAGACACGCACACACGCACACACACAGGCTACCGCCTGTCTCGCTAGCAGCCTAGAGCTGCCTCTCCTGGATGTCTGCCCATTTCACTGTATCAGCCTCATTAATTATGCCGTCTCACTCATATCGCTGTTCTTCATTCATACAAGCTAATGTTAAGAACATACAAATGAAATCCTAAAGTAACAAGGACAGTTAGAGGCACAAGTTGGCTGTAGCTTGTGAGGTGTGGAAACACTTTGTTGCTTTTATGAGTTTTGTCTTGCTGCTTTTTGTTCTATGTTGCTCTGTCTGTATGCTACGTCTTGCTTGTCCTATGTTGCTCTGTCTGTATGCTATGTCTTGCCTGTCCTATGTTGCTCTGCGTGTGCTCACTGCTCAATGATTGTCTATATTGTAATTGTTTTTAATAACCTGCCCAGGGACTGCGGTTAAAAATGAGCCGGCTGGCTAAAACTGGCACTTTTACTGAAACGTTAATTTAATGTGCACTGTCGCTGTAAAAATAAAATAAACTCAAACAAGTGTGGCTCTTGATATTGTTCCTCTCAGAGAGGAGATCTTGAGGGCCAGTCATGATGAGGTCACAGGTGGGAGCGTTATAAACCCATACCATAACACTTGTCCCTGTAGAAGAACCTTTTATGGTTCCAGGTAGAACCTTTTCACCCAACGGAGAACACTTTTGGAAGCCTTTCTTTCGTAGAGGCACGGTTCCACAGGAACCATTTTGTCTGAAAAAAGGTTTCATGTAGAGAACCCTTGTCCCTGTAGATCAGAAGAACCCTTTTCGAACCTATATGACAACCACAGCACTTTGAACCGTGTGTCGTGCGTGCAGTGGGATCGACTGTAGTATCCCCTCAGGTTTGCTGTCAATCTGCTGTCAGTCGTTCCTGTTGGTTCCCCTCTCAAGAGGCTGTTTTGAAAGCTACTGTCGTGGCCTCTTTTTCTGTCTGTGTGATCGCACCAAATCAAATCCTATTTGTCGCGTACACATGTTTTGCGGATGCAGTGAAATGCTTGTGTTTCCAACTCCGACAGTGAACTTATACCGAACAGAACAATACAAACAGATCCTAAAAATGAAGCAATATCAGGATGAGCAATGTCAGAGTCCGGAATATACACGGAGTACACAAAACATTAAGAACATCCGCTATTTCCATAACATAGACAGACCAGGTGAATCCAGGTGAAAGCTATGATCCCTTATTGGTATCACCCGTTAAATCCACATCAATCAGTGTAGATGAAGGTGAGGAGACAGGTTAAAGAAGGATTTTTAAGCCTTGTGACAATTGAGACATGGATTGTGTATGTGTGCCATTCAGAGGGTGAATGTGCAAGACAAAAGATTTAAGTGCCTTACATTTACATTACATTTAAGTCATTTAGCAGACGCTCTTATCCAGAGCGACTTACAAATTGGTGCTTTCACCTTATGACATCCAGTGGAACAGCCACTTTACAATAGTGCATCTAGGTCTTTTAAGGGGGGGAGGGGAGAAGGATTACTTTATCCTATCCTAGGTATTCCTTAAAGAGGTGGGGTTTCAGGTGTCTCCGGAAGGTGGTGATTGACTCCGCTGTCCTGGCGTCGTGAGGGAGTTTGTTCCACCATTGGGGGGCCAGAGCAGCGAACAGTTTTGACTGGGCTGAGCGGGAACTGTACTTCCTCAGTGGTAGGGAGGCGAGCAGGCCAGAGGTGGATGAACGCAGTGCCCTTGTTTGGGTGTAGGGCCTGATCAGAGCCTGGAGGTACTGAGGTGCCGTTCCCCTCACAGCTCCGTAGGCAAGCACCATGGTCTTGTAGCGGATGCGAGCTTCAACTGGAAGCCAGTGGAGAGAGCGGAGGAGCGGGGTGACGTGAGAGAACTTGGGAAGGTTGAACACCAGACGGGCTGCGGCGTTCTGGATGAGTTGTAGGGGTTTAATGGCACAGGCAGGGAGCCCAGCCAACAGCGAGTTGCAGTAATCCAGACGGGAGATGACAAGTGCCTGGATTAGGACCTGCGCCGCTTCCTGTGTGAGGCAGGGTCGTACTCTGCGGATGTTGTAGAGCATGAACCTACAGGAACGGGCCACCGCCTTGATGTTAGTTGAGAACGACAGGGTGTTGTCCAGGATCACGCCAAGGTTCTTAGCGCTCTGGGACGAGGACACAATGGAGTTGTCAACTGTGATGGCGAGATCATGGAACGGGCAGTCCTTCCCCGGGAGGAAGAGCAGCTCCGTCTTGCCGAGGTTCAGCTTGAGGTGATGATCCGTCATCCACACTGATATGTCTGCCAGACATGCAGAGATGCGATTCGCCACCTGGTCGTCAGAAGGGGGAAAGGAGAAGATTAATTGTGTGTCGTCTGCATAGCAATGATAGGAGAGACCATGTGAGGTTATGACAGAGCCAAGTGACTTGGTGTATAGCGA
Organism: Oncorhynchus nerka; assembly: GCF_034236695.1. Taxonomy (NCBI): domain Eukaryota; kingdom Metazoa; phylum Chordata; class Actinopteri; order Salmoniformes; family Salmonidae; genus Oncorhynchus; species Oncorhynchus nerka. Next base: position 26,598,854 of record NC_088398.1, read on the forward strand.
GAATAGGAGAGGGCCTAGAACAGAGCCCTGGGGGACACCAGTGGTGAGAGCACGTGGTGAGGAGACGGATTCTCGCCACGCCACCTGGTAGGAGCGACCTGTCAGGTAGGACGCAATCCAAGCGTGGGCCGCGCCGGAGATGCCCAACTCGGAGAGGGTGGAGAGGAGGATCTGATGGTTCACAGTATCGAAGGCAGCCGATAGGTCTAGAAGGATGAGAGCAGAGGAGAGAGAGTTAGCTTTAGCAGTGCGGAGCGCCTCCGTGATACAGAGAAGAGCAGTCTCAGTTGAATGACTAGTCTTGAAACCTGACTGATTTGGATCAAGAAGGTCATTCTGAGAGAGATAGCGGGAGAGCTGGCCAAGGACGGCACGTTCAAGAGTTTTGGAGAGAAAAGAAAGAAGGGATACTGGTCTGTAGTTGTTGACATCGGAGGGATCGAGTGTAGGTTTTTTCAGAAGGGGTGCAACTCTCGCTCTCTTGAAGACGGGAGGGACGTAGCCAGCGGTCAGGGATGAGTTGATGAGCGAGGTGAGGTAAGGGAGAAGGTCACCGGAGATGGTCTGGAGAAGAGAGGAGGGGATAGGGTCAAGCGGGCAGGTTGTTGGGCGGCCGGCCGTCACAAGACGCGAGATGTCATCTGGAGAGAGAGGGGAGAAAGAGGTCAGAGCACAGGGTAGGGCAGTGTGAGCAGAACCAGCGGTGTCGTTTGACTTAGCAAACGAGGATCGGATGTCGTCGACCTTCTTTTCAAAATGGTTGACGAAGTCATCTGCAGAGAGGGAGGAGGGGGAGGGGGAGGAGGATTCAAGAGGGAGGAGAAGGTGGCAAAGAGCTTCCTAGGGTTAGAGGCAGATGCTTGGAATTTAGAGTGGTAGAAAGTGGCTTTAGCAGCAGAGACAGAGGAGGAAAATGTAGAGAGGAGGGAGTGAAAGGATGCCAGGTCCGCAGGGAGGCGAGTTTTCCTCCATTTCCGCTCGGCTGCCCGGAGCCCTGTTCTGTGAGCTCGCAATGAGTCGTCGAGCCACGGAGCGGGAGGGGAGGACCGAGCCGGCCTGGAGGATAGGGGACATAGAGAGTCAAAGGATGCAGAAAGGGAGGAGAGGAGGGTTGAGGAGGCAGAATCAGGAGATAGGTTGGAGAAGGTTTGAGCAGAGGGAAGAGATGATAGGATGGAAGAGGAGAGAGTAGCGGGGGAGAGAGAGCGAAGGTTGGGACGGCGCGATACCATCCGAGTAGGGGCAGTGTGGGAAGTGTTGGATGAGAGCGAGAGGGAAAAGGATACAAGGTAGTGGTCGGAGACTTGGAGGGAGTTGCAATGAGGTTAGTGGAGGAACAGCATCTAGTAAAGATGAGGTCGAGCGTATTGCCTGCCTTGTGAGTAGGGGGGAAGGTGAGAGGGTGAGGTCAAAAGAGGAGAGGAGTGGAAAGAAGGAGGCAGAGAGGAATGAGTCAAAGGTAGACGTGGGGAGGTTAAAGTCGCCCAGAACTGTGAGAGGTGAGCCGTCCTCAGGAAAGGAGCTTATCAAGGCATCAAGCTCATTGATGAACTCTCCGAGGGAACCTGGAGGGCGATAAATGATAAGGATGTTAAGCTTGAAAGGGCTGGTAACTGTGACAGCATGGAATTCAAAGGAGGCGATAGACAGATGGGTAAGGGGAGAAAGAGAGAATGACCACTTGGGAGAGATGAGGATCCCGGTGCCACCACCCCGCTGACCAGAAGCTCTCGGGGTGTGCGAGAGCACGTGGGCGGACGAAGAGAGAGCAGTAGGAGTAGCGGTGTTGTCTGTGGTGATCCATGTTTCCGTCAGAGCCAAGAAGTCGAGGGACTGGAGGGAGGCATAGGCTGAGATGAACTCTGCCTTGTTGGCCGCAGATCGGCAGTTCCAGAGGCTACCGGAGACCTGGAACTCCACGTGGGTCGTGCGCGCTGGGACCACCAGATTAGGTGGCTGCGGCCATGCGGTGTGGAGCGTTTGTATGGTCTGTGCAGAGAGGAGAGAACAGGGATAGACAGACACATAGTTGACAGGCTAGAGAAGAGGCTACGCTAATGCAGAGGAGATTGGAATGACAAGTGGACTACACGTCTCGAATGTTCAGAAAGTTAAGCTTACGTAGCAAGAATCTAATTGACTAAAATGATTAAAATGATAGAGTACTGCTGGGGTAGGCTAGCTGCGTTGTTGACACTACCCTAATCAAGTCGTACCGTTGAGTGTGAAGTTTCTACAATGCTGCTTTTCGGGAGCTAGCTGGCTAGCTAGCAGTGTTGGTTACGTTACGTTGCGTTAGGAGAACGACAATAGCTGGCTAGCTAACCTAGAAAATCGCTCTAGACTACACAATTATCTTTGAAACAAAGACGGCTATGTAGCTAGCTACGATCAAACAAATCACACCGTTGGGACTGTAATGAAATGAAATGAAAAAGTGATACTACCTGTGGAGCGACGCGGAATGCGACCGGAATGCGTAAGTTCTATTCAGTAGACGTTGGCTGGCTATTGGCTAGCTAGGAGTGTCTCCTACGTTAAGGACGACAAAATAGCTGGCTAGCTAACCTCGGTGAATTAAGATAATCACTCTAAGACTACACACTCTAAACTACACAATTATCTTGGATACGAAGACAGCAAAGACAACTATGTAGCTATCTAATACTACACTAATCAAGTCGTTCAGTTGAGTGTGATAGTTACTACAGTGCTACGGTAGCCGGTGAACGTATGCTAGCTGGCTAGCTGCTAGGCAGATAGGAGGGCGACGAAATACGATAATAACGCAATTATCACTCTAAGACTCCACACTCTAAGCTACACAATTATCTTGGATACGAAGACAGCAAAGACAACTATGTAGCTAGCTATGTAGCTAGCTAACACTACACTAATCAAGTCGTTCAGTTGAGTGTGATAGTTACTACAGTGCTACGGTAGACGGTGAACGTGTTGGACAGATAGGAGATTTACGAAATACGATAATTACGCAATTATCTTTGATACAACGACGACTATGTAGCTAGCTAAGAAGAAATTGCTAAGATTAGACAAATCAGACCGTTGTACTATAATGAAATGTAATGAAAAAGTTATACAACCTGCAGACCGAAGCGCGGATGCGACCAGATCGCGACCAGATCGCTCCAACCCGGAAGTGTACGGGGTATGGTAGTAGTTATGGTAGCACTGGTTTGAGTGTGTCAAGAACTGCAGTGCTACTGGGTTTTTCACACTGAACAGTTTCCTGTGTGTATCAAGAATGGTCCACCACCCAAATGACATCCAGCCAACTTCACACAACTGTGGGAAGCATTGAGGTCATCATGGTCCAGCAACCCTGTGGAACACTTTCAACACCTTGTAGAGTCCATGCCTGACAAATTGAGTGTTCTGAAGGCAAAGAAGGGTGCAATCAATATTAGGAAGATGTTCCTAATGGTTTGTCCTCTCAGTGTACATGTATATGATGGTGTGTATAGTATACAGTATATAAACTCAGCAAAAAAGAAATGTCCCTCTTTCATGACCCTGTCTTTCAAAGATCATTTGTAAAAATCCAAATAACTTCACAGATCTTCATTGTAAAGGGTTTAAACACTGTTTACCATGCTTGTTCAATGAACCATAAACAATTAATGAACATGCACCTGTGGAACGGTTGTTAAGACACTAACAGCTTACAGACGGTAGGCATTTAAGGTCACAGTTATGAAAACTTAGGACACTAAAGAGGCCTTTCTACTGACTCTGAAAAACACCAAAAGAAAGATGCCCATGGTCCCTCATCTGAGTGAACGTGCATTAGGCATGCTGCAAGGAGGCATGAGGACTGCATATGTGGCCAGGGTAATAAATTGCAATGTCTGTACTGTGAGACGCCTAAGACAGCGCTACAGGGAGACAGGACGGACAGCTGATCGTCCTCGTAGTGGCAGACCATGTGTAACAACACCTGCACAGGATTGGTACATCCGAACATTACACCTGTGGGCCTGGTACAGGATGGCAAGGAACACACAATCCCTCCATCAGGAACGCACAATCAAATCAAATTTATTTATATAGCCCTTCATACATCAGCTGATATCTCAAAGTGCTGTACAGAAACCCAGCCTAAAACTCCAAACAGCAAGCAAAGCACGGTGGCTAGGAAAAACTCCCTAGAAAGGCCAAAACCTAGGAAGAAACCTAGAGAGGAACCAGGCTATGTGGGGTGGCCAGTCCTCTTCTGGCTGTGCCGGGTAGAGATTATAACAGAACATGGCCAAGATGTTCAAATGTTCATAAATGACCAGCATGGTCGAATAATAGTAAGGCAGAACAGTTGAAACTGGAGCAGCAGCATGGCCAGGTGGACTGGGGATAGCAAGGAGTCATCATGTCAGGTAGTCCTGGGACATGGTCCTAGGGCCCAGGCCAGTTGAAACTGGAGCAGCAGCATGGCCAGGTGGACTGGGGACAGCAAGGAGTCATCATGTCAGGTAGTCCTGGGGCATGGTCCTAGGGCTCAGGTCCTCTGAGAGAGAGAAAGAAAGAGAGAAGGAGAGAATTAGAGAACGCACACTTAGATTCACACAGGACACCGAAAAGGACAGGAGAAGTACTCCAGATATAACAAACTGACCCTAGCCCCCCGACACAAACTACTGCAGCATAAATACTGGAGGCTGAGACAGGAGGGGTCAGGAGACACTGTGGCCCCATCCGAGGACACCCCCGGACAGGGCCAAACAGGAAGGATATAACCCTCCATCAGTGCTCAGACTGTCCGCAATAGGTGGAGAGAGGCTGGACTGAGGGCTTGTAGGCCTGTTGTAAGGCAGGTCCTCACCAGACATCACCAGCAACAACGTCGCCTATGGGCACAAAACCACCGTCGCTGGACCAGACAGGACTGGCAAAAAGTGCTCTTCACTGACAAGTTGCGGTTTTGTCTCATCAGGGGTGATGGTCAGATTTGCGTTTATCGTTGAAGGAATGAGCATTGCACCGAGGCCTGTACTCTGGAGCGGGATCGATTTGAAGGTGGAGTGTCCGACATGGCCTGGGGCGGTGTGTCACAGCATCATCGGACTGAGCTTGTTGTCATTGCAGGCAATCTCAACGCTGTGCGTTACTGGGAAGACATCCTCCTCCCTCATGTGGTACTCTTCCTGCAAGCTTATCCTGACATGACAATGCATGTCAGCATGACAATGCCACCAGCCATACTGCTCATACTGTGCGTGATTTCCTGCAAGACAGGAATGTCAGTGTTCTGCCATGGCCAGCGAAGAGCCCGGATCTCAATGCCATTGAGTACGTCTGGGACCTGTTGGATCGGAGGGTGAGGGCTAGGGCCAAATCCCCTAGAAATGTCTGGAAACTTGCAGGTGCCTTGGTGGAAGAGTGGGGTAACGTCTCAGAGCAAGAACTGGCAAATCTGGTGCAGTCCATGAGGAGGAGATGCACTGCAGTACTTAATGCAGCTGGTGGCCACACCAGATACTGACTGTTACTTTTAATTTTGACCCCCCCTCCCCTTGTTCAGGGACACATTATTCCATTTCTGTTAGTCACATATCTGTTGAACTTGTTCAGTTTATGTATCAGTTGTTGAATCTTGTTATGTTCATACAAATATATACACATGTTAAGTTTGCTGAAAATAAACGCAGTTGACAATAGAGGTCGACCGATTTAGATTTTTCAATGCCGATACTGATTATTGGAGGACTAAAAAAAGCTGATACTGATTAATCGGTTGGTTTTTATATACATATTTGTAATAACGACAATTACAACAATTCTAAATGAACACTTTTATTTTAACTTAATATAATACAAATAAAATAAATTTAGCCTCAAATAAATAATGAAACATGTTCAATTTGGTTTAAATAATGCAAAAAACGGTGTTGGGGAAGAAAGTAGAAGTGCAATATGTGCCATGTAAAAAAGCTAATGTTTAAGTTCCTTGCTCAGAACATGAGAACATATGAAAGCTGGTGGTTCATTTTAACATGAGTCTTCAATATTCCTAGTTAAGAAGTTTTAGGTTGTACTTATTATAGGAATTTATAGGACTATTTCTCTCTATACCATTTGTATTTCATATACCTTTGACTATTGGATGTTCTTTTAGGCACTATAGTATTGCCAGCCTAATATCGGGAGATGATAGACTTGAAGTCATAAACAGTGCTGTGCTTCAAGCATTGCGAAGAACTGCTGGAAAATCCAGGAAAGTGCTGTTTGAATGAATGCTTACAAGCCTGATGCTGCCTACCACCGCTCAGTCAGACTGTTCTATCAAATATCAAATCATAGACTTAATTATAATATAATAAACACACAGAAATACGAGCCCTTAATAGGTCCTTAATATGGTCAAATCCGGAAACTATCATTTCGAAAACAAAACGTTTATTCTTTCAGTGAAATATGGAGTCGTTCCGTATTTCATAGAACGGGTGGCAACCCTAAGTCTAAATATTTCTGTTACATTGCACAACCTTCAATGTTATGTCATAATTGTGTAAAATTCTGGCAAATTAATTACGGTCGTTGTTAGGAAGAAATGGTCTTCACACAGTTCGCAATGATCCAGGCGGCCCAAACTACTGCATATACCCTGACTCTGCTTACACTGAACGCAAGAGAAGTGACACAATTTCCCTAGTGAATATCAAATCAAATCAAATTTTATTTGTCACATACACATGGTTAGCAGATGTTAATGCGAGTGTAGCGAAATGCTTGCCTGCTAACATGAATTTCTTTTAACTAAATATTCAGGTTTAAAAAATATACTTGTGTTGTGATTTTAAGAAAGGCATTGATGTTTATGGTTAGGTACATTGGTGCTACGATTGTGCCTTTTTCGCGAATGGGCTTTTGTTAAATCATCACCCTTTTGGCGAAGTAGGCTGTGATTCGATGATAAATTAACAGGCACCACATTGATTATATGCAACACGGGACAAGCTAGTTAAACTAGTAATATCATCAACCATGTGTAGTTAACTTGTGATTATGTGAAGATTGATAGTTTTTTATAAGATAAGTTTAATGCTAGCTAGCAACTTACCTTGGCTCCTTGCTGCAGTCGCGTAGCAGTCTCCTTGTGGATTGTAATGCAACCGGCCATAATCGGCATCCAAAAATGCCAATTACCGATTGTTATGAAAACTTGAAATCAGCCCTAATTAATTGGCCATGCTGATTAATCGGTCGACCTCTCGTTCACAGTGAGAGGACGTTTCTTTTTTTTGTTGCTGAGTTTACATATGAACACATCCACTGTACATGTAGGCTATATTGTGATGGTTTTACCCTCACAATTTAACGGTGAGATCCTCCAAAACACGAGAAAATCGTCAGGGCTAGTTTGGTTGCTCACTACCTACTGTGAATAGACATGGTTAGTTTAGGGTATCACACGGGGCATGTTCACCAGAGCACAACGTTGTGGAGCGTTCAGGTGTTACGTAGAACAAACATGCCTCTCTGACATGTAGAATCAGTAATAATGTGGGCTTTATTCATGACATTGCAATGTTCAACAAAGCTAACCTTGGAACACGGTCCAAAAAGCAGCTTTGGAAGGACCACAGTTGGTAATCAACACCAGAACACGTAGACAGAGGATTCAGAACTACACTAATACCACCCCATAAAAGAGTGAAAATCACACGTCAGTTCATCACCTACCAGGCATTCCATGCTTGGCAAGTGTCAGTTTAGTCTTTCACAACCAGGCTCACAATAATGAAACAAACACTTTATTGGTGTTCATGTGAGAAATGCTTGGAGGCCTGGGGTTTTTAAGTGTTTCTTTTCCATTTAAACGCGACTTTGTCTTCATGATCTGTGTCTCCCTGTGTGGAGTTCGGTCGTCTTCACATAAACACCTGTTGTAGTCTATGTTTCTAAAAATAGCCCTGTGTGTCCCAAATGGCGCCCAATCCCATAAGGGCCCTGGTCAAAAGTAGTGCACTATACAGGGAGTAGGGTGCACTTAGGTAGTCACGAGTTGAGGAGTATGTCGAGTTCAGTCCTCTAGTCTGCTTAGCCTTAATCACCAAGCGCCTGACTGGCACTTAACTCTTAAGTCCATCCCATTTAAGTGAGCGCTGCTAAGGTGTGTCTGCAGGTGGCTTAGCCCTTGTTATCCCCGCCCTGTACCTCGACGGTAGTGGCACCACCAACAGAACGCTAACCATGCTAACAGACTCTAACCGCTAAGCGACAGCCCAGCTCTATATTTAGCACTAGTGTCACCCAGTCAGCGAGCCCGACAGTTACGAAACAGGCAAATTAGGGGGTTTGACTCCATGGAAGATTGAGGAAGTCTGAGGACCAGGGTTATTATGAACCCAGGGTTATTATGAACCCAGGGTTATTATGAACCCAGGTTTATTATGAACGGCGCGAGGCGAGAGGCGCGGTCCATCCCAGGTAATGAAGGTGTTTAGGAAAGTTGTTTTAAAGCAAGGCGTAATTGCAGTAATAGCCCTGGCCTGGTTTCATTGAGAGACGTGGTAGGTAATGTAAATATACACTTAGAGGAAGCACTCGCATACCCAGGCCTGAGGAGACAGTGTTTAATGCGACACAACCCCCATCGTCCGTACAGCAGCCATTTGTAGGTAATAAAAAACGTATGGTATAGTCGATGATCAATTTTAAATGATGGACAGTGCGGGTGTTTAACATCCAGTTGTTGACCAACTGCTTTGATGCAAATACTGTCGCAGACTCGCAGCACAGTCCAAATTATGAGTCAGTTGTTTGTAGATGCTATCTCCCTCCCCTCCCCATACACATTTCCATACTTACACAATCATATCAGGCTCCCTAATTATTCGCAATGTGTGTGTGAGAGTTGGATAAGATTGCCCGCGCCGTACGCTACATTCCCTTTTCAATCAATAGGCGAACGCGTTTGATGTGGGAACAGTTGTTGTTTTTTTGCGGGAGAAAAAAAAAGATAAAAGACGAAAATATTGGTAAGCCTCTGATGAAATGAACTGAAATGGTATGGTTTGCGGGGGAGGGGTCGGCTGAAAGGAGAGGCACAGGCAGACGGCTATTGAAAGAGGTTTGTATATAGTAATTCTAATCTGGTCCAAAAGCAGGTAGTCTTTTCAGCCTCCAGTTCTCTCTCTCTCTTGGTCTGGAATGAACACTGGATTGATTACCTCTTGGTTCTAGACAGTACTGACAACAACCAACAGCTGACTATAAATACCGGCTCTTCTGACTTCTAGGAAGGCTGGAATCTGAGGCCCTGGCCTGAACCTAATCATCTCCTTAGAGGAGGCTACTGTAGTGCGTAGGCTTTGTGGCCCACACGCACATGCACGTGCGCAAACGCACACAGGCGTAGAAAAACTAACACACACACACCTATGAGGGCAAGCACACACAGAACATACACACACATGATGCTGACAACACATAACAAAGGGTCAACAGTGAGTGGTGGTGGTGTGTCTTTGTGGGGGATACTGCAGGGGGGGGGGGTTGTCTTAGGTCCCTCTGATTGGTGTGACTGCGTGTCACTGCAGAGAATGGTGCACAGCCTTGGCGCTGACTTCCTAATGTCTATAACGGTGTGCTTGTGTGTGTAATGCCTGCAGGGGCTAATAACTTCATTTGGTTCAAGGGAATCTCCTGTGTTAGGGGCTAATGAAGATGTTGACTGTGTGTGTGTGTGTGTTGCCTGCATGTGGAATTAGTTTTTTTCCCTTTGTTTCGAGGAGAATATTTCTTAATGACCTCTGTGTGTGTGAGAGGGGGGGGGGGGGCTGGTCTCTGAATGTGTGTGGTTCTCTGTGCTACTTAGGGTATATGTGTGTGTGTCGCACAGTGTGTGTGTGAGCTGCAGGCAGTCAGATGCCAGGGGATTGGCGTCAGGTTGGAGCGGGTGCATCAGTCAGACGCTCTAATCTGAAGTGACGAGACTGTTATTTATAACGTGTCTTTAGGTAACCGGCGGTCCAGGCCAAGAGGGCATAGGGTCAGCAGCTAGCTAGCTGCTTGACAGAAATCAGCCAAAATAGAAAGCGGGGGGGGTAACATTTTGTAATGACAGGGTTATGTTCATTAGGCATCAAATGAAAGGAAATGGACTGAAACAGGGAGGGACTCATTTTTGTTTTCGGTTGCAAAAATAACATTTTCCGTTGCCTGCCCTAATGAACACGACCCAGGTTCTACGCGGACAATCACACAATCTTATTACAGTGTTAAAATACAGTCATTACTCATAAAGGGGATAAAGTCAATTTGATCATATCTGTTAAGTTGTTGATTTCTACAAACATGACACTGACACGTGTGCCAACCTCTGTGGAGAGATGTGCAGACAGTCCTAGTACTGTTGGGACACACGGGCCTTAGCAGAAAGTAGGAGATAAACACTCCAGTTGGGGAAATAAGACGGATACGGCTATCTCTGTGTGTGAGATAGAACATGTGTATGACAGAAAGGAGACTGATAACTCTTGAGTGTGTGTGTGTGTGTGTGTGTGTGTGTGTGTGTGCACATGCCTGTGTGGGTGGTGAGTGTGTGTGTGTGAATGTGTCTGTGTGTGCGCACGTGCGTGTGTGGGTGGTGAGTGTGTGTGTGTGTGTGTGCGTGCGTGCGTGTTGAGGGTGGGTAGTCTGAGGGTGCAAGACTGGAAACCATCCTAGACTTCAGCTGATTCATATTTTATCCTCTCTTTTGGCTCAGCGGAATGGTGTAATTTGAGAGAGACACACGCAATGAGAGCACAGGTGATACAAACGGGATAGATTTATGATGTCTGATTATGAACACCTTATACAGTGTCTCTCTCTTGTCACACGCTCTCTGTTATGTACATGCATGCACACTCCAGCCAGGTCACTCCAGATCCAAGGTGATATTTGACATTCGTCCAGGTCCCCAGGATGTCGGAAGATGCCTTCAAAACCATCCACTAGGGGCAATGGTGAGAACTATTATCATCAAGTAGGCTTGCGGCTTGCTAGCGAGCGCCGAGGGTCGCGTGTTCAATCACAGTACTAGGCACTCATTTGTAACAATATCCCAAACCTTAACCCTTACCTTAACCATCGGAATTAATGACAGTAATAACAAAAAAACTATTCTTACCCATTTTTTCTCCCCATTTCCGTGTTATCCAATTGGTAGTTACAGTCCCATCGCTGCAACTCCCCTAACCCGAACGACGCTGGGTCAGTTGTGCGCCGCATCATTGGTCTCCCGATTACGGCCGGCTGCGACACAGTCCGGGTATCGAACCAGGATCTGTAGTGACGCACAGCTAAACCTAACCTTTAACCTTAATCCCAAACCCTAACCTTAATGGTACGATGATATCTCCCTCTCTTCCCACCAACCTTCAGGCTGTCAGCACAGCAGTTCTAAGGGAAGTGATGGAATGTACACGCAAATGACCAAAGCATTCAAATTCACAAAATGCCAAACAGGCATTAATGTGAAAACAATAGTGTTTTCTCTTTGAAATGACACAATTATAGTCCCACTGTCTCTATCTCACAGATATCATACCACACTGTCTGTCTTCATTGACCAATTTCAACATGTTCTCTCGTTCCTTCTCTACGCCTTCCCTCAGATTTATCCTAGCACGGGCCAATTCAGGTTAAATGTCTTACTCGTTAGAAGTCTCTTGCCTCTGCCAGTTACCCAGAGTGCCATAAGCAGCATGTGTTTCCTTACAGCGATCACATCTCTCCCAGACCAGATCTCACCAATAATGACACTGTATGGATTTCCCCTCTCCAGCTGTATCTGTATCATTCAAAATATGTTGGAAATGGCACTCTATTCCCTATTCAGTGCTCTACTTTTGACCAGGTCCCATAGAGGTCTGATCAAAAGTAGTACACTATGTAGGGCATAGGATGCCATTTGGGACGTAGGTCTAGTTACATAGGGTTACTCACTTGGAGGGCTTCCATGTTGAGACTTACCACACTAAACAACCTTTTCTCGAGTTTTCTCAGGCAAGAGGTTTGTAAAGGCAGTGTTGTGAGTGAGGCTAGGTCTTTAGGACGTGGACTCTGCTCATTTTAAAAATAAAGTGGATCATCATTCCTGCAGCGTCGCGTCATCACCCTCTGACTGGGCTGGCTCCTACCATACCGCACACACTATCCCTTTGCCTTGGAGCACCACCCATGGAGGAACACTGTGTTCTTGGTGGTGAGGCCCGTGGGGTGGGGGTATGATGAGAGGGAAAAGTCATGTAAATGTGGTCGTTCTTTTGTTTTGAAACGAGCTGGACTTGGAGCGGATTGGCTCTTTGGGGAGGTGTGGCATTGTTTGGTAAGAGTCAAATGCTTTTGGTGACGCCTTTTACAGCTTGGGACTTGGTGTGCCGGGGCACTTTACGAGTTTGGAACGTCCACAGTCAAGGGAAGGAAGGGAGGACGGGGGGTCTGTTCTCAGCATTGAGCCAACATTGGATCCTCGGAGAAAGCACATCTCTTTCTACATTTCTCTCTCTCCCCTGCCAGGGTTGGATCGACAGGGGGGGGGTGCCAAAGGCAGAAGGAGGGGGAGCGGATGGGGAAGTAAAGAGGGAAGAGTGGGAGGCCTGCTTCTGTTGCTCTCTCTATAGAGCAACAACTATCCAGCTGACTGACTGGGTGCACAATGAGTTAAGAGGCAGCCGTCCACAACTAGGCCTATATTCCAACGTAGCAACAATTAAAAAGAGACACTGAGAATTCGGTGGAGTTGTATTGTGCCCAATAAAAGCTGGATCTGGATGTGGTTGGTCCCCATGGTAAAGGGCTTTATTTTCATCCCAAACCAAATATTTATCCTTCCTTCTTGGCTTGTGTTCGCTCACCAAAAGGCTTTTGTTTTGAAGGATTTGGTGTGTGTGTGTGTGTGCGTGTGCGTGTGTGCGTGTACGTGAATGTGAAGGCGGTAAAACAACTCATCGTGCTGATATACGGAGTCCTGTCTAATTTCCTTCTTTTTTTTGCCCGTTTATTTATGGTTATCGTTGCATTGTATGCGGTTCAGAAAATGTATGCACATTGGTAGCCGTGTCGTTTGTCTGTAGGCGATGAGTCTCAGTGGGAGTGGCTCCGATATGAGCAACGATGTCCTTCAAGTCGATTTCAAGCTCCACATCAGGCTCCCTTCTGCGTGACGTGCGCAGAATACAACGGGTGTAGACTTTACCGTGAAATGCTTACGTACAACCCCTTTTGCTGGGGCCTGGGTTGGTCTGGGAGCTATTCATTTGGATAGGTACGGAGTGAAGCCCGTCTGTTCCCATTCGTTCAGCTGGAACTGCACAAATGGAATGGCATCAAACACATAGAAACCATGTGTTTTGATATATTTCCACTTATTCCGCTCCAGCCATTACCACGAGCCCGTCCTCCCCAATTAAGGTGCCACCAACCTCCTGTGGTATTATGTATATGTGTGCACATACTGTATACCTTTGTGTGTGTGTGCGCGTGTGTGCGTGCGCGCGCGTGTGTGTGTGTGTGTGAGAGAGAGAGAGAGGGCTCGCATGCGTCTGCGTGGCTGATGAGCTCAGTGGGAGTTTGGTTCCCGGGGGAACGGCTTCTCATTAATAATTCAGACGAGGCTCATTATCAAGGCAGTACAGATTTCTCCCTGATTTCACCTTAATTGCAGGCAGCCTGCTCCACTCAGGCAAGGCAGCAATCCCAGTCCTAGCACAGCCCTCATATTCACTCTGCCTTCAGTAAACCTGGGTTTAAACACTATTTGAAATATTTCAAATACTTTGAGCGTTTGAGCTAGTCTGTCTTGAGTGCCAGAGGGGCGATGTTTGGGGTTTGGAAGTTCTGATACTATTCTATCGGTTCCATTGTGTCAGGCAAGCTCAGTCAAGCCCAGCTAAAGTATTTGAAATGATTTGAACCCAGGTTTGACTCTCTGCCTCCAGGATTCACCCCAACTCTCTCCCGTTCTCCTCCTTCCTTCATACGGCCACAGCAATGTCGCCTTCTGTATTGCACTGTACACCTCCCCGTACTGTGCACGGGATGTCACAAACATACTATTTGTACTTACTTACAGATCAGATGAGCAGTTGCTACAGTCGGCCTAGTATCTCGCTACAGCAATGTTTGTGGAATGTCATGTAATTGTTATGGTTGCTGTAGTGATAAAGGCCTACGGTGTGTTGCTGTTTAGAACGCTGGCGTTGTTTTATGTAAGTTCATTGTACAGTGTGCTGAAATTGGGTTTTTCTGTAATGCAACACCATCATGTACATAATGCACTCACTGATGGTTTTCCGTTCCGTCTTTTGTCCTTCTTAATGACCGTGTGGTGCGGAATCCCCATCGAGAACGCAGAATAATGGTTGCGAACCTGTCATGTCATATTTGCATATAAATAATCAACCATTTGCTGACATGAGCATGGTGTTACTTTATACCTTTTTTTTAAACGTTTATATTTTATATATATATATATATATATATAAAATAAAAAAAATTCAAGAAAGTAAGAAAAGCATGTTGTTCCATAAACAACGTATGATTCTCTCTTCATACGGAGATACTGTACACTGGAAGCCATATCTCTCTCAGCGCCGCAAACAACTATCATCACACAAAATCTAGGCGCTCATATATCGTATATCATAACACAATATGCAGCGATTGATGAGGGCGAGAAAACGAGAGGGCGGGACGGTGGGGAATGTGGAAGAGCGAGGAGGGGAGAGAGGGAGAGAATAGAGGCTGGGTGGGTGACACTCTATCTTTGGCCAGTTTGAGGTGGCGTGTCCCCGTATATCTGGGCCATCTGTTAGTGTGTGTGTGTCTGTGAGAGAGTGTATGTCTGGGCCTTCTATCAGTGTATCTAAGGTTCCCGCAGCCACATGGCTTGACGGGTAACCACCCTAAAGGGGATGAAAAGGGCTGGATCACAAAGGGAAATGTAGTTGCCGTTGACAGAACCTTGACATATCGTTGTCTGGTTGATATGAGAGTGAGGAGGAGACCTGGGCTGAGAACAGTTATAGTATCTGCTTGTTATGCTAATGGTTACTGGCTATTTATGTACACCTGTATGTAGCCCACTTCTGCCCATGCAGTTGATGGATTTGGCTGTTGGTGGTCAGCTGCGTCACTCCAGGTACAAGTTGCTTCCAGCAACAGGTCTAGGATCAGCTTACCCTTCCCTAATCCCTACTTTATGCACCTGGGGGGAAGGGCACAAATCTGATCCTGGATCAGTATCTAAGCCCAACTTCAGCCTACGGTACTACATTAGGGGGCTCTGGGGGTAGGGGTACAGTTGCCAAAATCCCCAATTGTTGTCAAAGTTCACTGTTCACTGGAATCGGCAGGGAATGAGCTCTGAAGGAATTCTCCAACCTGGAATTCTTCACAAAAAAACAGTGCATTTTAGGGAATTTTCCAACCCTAGTAGGGACTGTAGCAGCAGGGATGGTGAGGGAGGTTAGCGGTGGCCAGCAGGCCGGCTGGACATCAGGGGCTGAAATTTGACTGTCCTAACTGGATTTGTGTGTCAGTGGGGATGAATGTAAGGTCAGGATGCGGGGTCTCGTGTTTAGTATTCTGACCGTGTGAGGAGGGCTGAACTCAGAGCCAGCAGATAGCCCGGAATGAACCCAGCACGTATGTCTCCCTCAGTTTCAGTCTCTCTACATGTGTCTCTCTCTGCTTCTGTCTCTCTCTCTTACTCTTTTTCTCTCTCCCTCTCTCTTTTGCTCTCTCTTTGTATCGTGGGCCTTTTTTTCTCTCTCTGTTTCCATCTCCCTGTGTTTCTCTCTCTAGCTTTTTTCTCCCGCTCTCTTCTTTTGACTCCATTTCCCTCGTATATTGGGCTTTCCTTCTCTCACACACCCACTTCCTGTCACTCAATCCATTGACTTCTCTCTTCTCTTGCTCTATTTCACACTTTCAGTCACTTTCATTCCTCCTCGCCAAAGTACCCCTTTTACCACTCATTTCCCCATCCCTCGCTCATTTATTCCCTCTCCCTTTCATCCTCTTTTGATGTCCTGTTTCATCTCCCCTTCTTTCTCTCCTTCAGTCATTCTTTTAATACTACAACTAACATGATAAACGCCTCGCTTTTCTTCTCCGTAAATGCCAGTCTTAGAGTTGTCTCTGACTGACGTTTTCCATTGTGAGTTCGCGGCCTATAGTTGCTATAGTCGCCTGTGACCACATCCAGTCTGATGTATCCGGGAAATAACCATAAAGGGTTCTTTGGCGGTCCCTGTAAGAGAACCTTTATGGTTCTACTAAAGAAGAACCTTTGGTAAAAAGGATTCTTCGTGGACCCCAAAAAGGATTCTCCTACAGGGACAGCTGTATAACCTTTTACGGTTCTATCTTTTTAGTAAGAGTGTACCAGAGAGCTTCAAGGATTGTTCCAGACTGAGGTCTTGGCAGGACTTGACAGCTACACCTACCATAAAGTTCTTTGACAATGGGGTGCATCTCAATAGTTTGTCTCCTTCTCTCGTCCCCTTCATTCGGTGGACACATTGAAGCAGGTTTAAACTGTTTGATCTCTCCTATCCTTTGTTTTTTCCGTCAGTACATACAAAAGGAGAGAAGGCTAGGAGACGATGCTACTTCGGACTAATATACCCGGTATGTCAGACAATGCTACTTGAGTCTATTGAGACACGCCCCATGTGTAGAGGTAAGACGCTCAGTCATGTTGCTAACCTAACCTCTCCTTAGCTGTGTCCCGAGGCAGTGAGAGTATGGTAAAGGTCACTGCTTGTTCCATGTTGTCCTCCTTTCCCTTGTTCTCTCCATCGCCTTGCAGAGGACAGGGAAGAGGGGATAGATAGGTCAGGGTTGGCATATGGATCCATGATCTTTTGTCATTTGGGAGAGGATTCAGGAGAGAGAGAGAGAGAGAGAGAGAGAACAGACGTGTGTGTGTGTGTGTGTGTGTGTGTGACGGAGAGACAGTGTGTGTGTGCGCAGACGGAGAGACAGAGAAGGAGAGGGAGATGAGGATGAGTGGATTAGAGCTTCCAAGCAGGACTGGAAGCCAGACTTGGCTGCACTTCAGCTACTCTGCGCACTTCAGCTCAAGTGTGCGTCCATTAGTGCACTCCCACTGCACTCAGAAATGCATACAGTCAGACACACACACAGTTTTGTATTGCTATCCTTGTGGGGACCAAAGAATTGCTTCCCATCTAAAATCCTATTTTCCCTAAGCCTAAATCTAACCTTAACCTAACCATAACCCTATGTCTAACCTTAACCCCTAACCGTAAACCTAACCGTAACCCCTAAACCTAATTCGAACCCTAACCGGCATAATGTCCCCACTTGTCTGAATTTTCCTTGTTTTACTATCCTTATGAGGACTTCTGGTACCCACAAGGATAGTTAAGCAAACACTCATACACACATACACACACACACACAAGCACACATCCACAAAATCACATATTCACTGTAAAATTCACACAGTATATAGCCTACTTTCGTGCAAATGAAAAAAACACAGGCACACAAAGACCCGTCTTCCCTACACATATACCTCATTTCACTCAAGTTCTACTCTGGTCTAGACTCACTGGTCTAGACTCAGTCACTGTATGTCACAGTTACTGTAAAACACACACACACACACACACGCACAACCTCTCTTATCCCACCAGATTGCTCAGTGCTTCCTGACAAAATAAATAATTAAATGAGAGCAATAACAGCTTCCGAAAAAAGATCCCTCAATTAGAACAGAATGGGTGAATGGGGAGAGGCGGGGGCTGTGTGTGTGTCGGGTGGGGGAGTGGTATTTCGGGAACTCAGACACACACTATTACATAAGGGAGACTGTGACCCAAGAAGGTTGTATGCAGTTGTGCGACGTTAATTTGTCCCCCCCTTAGCAATCAGCTTAGCAAAAGTATTTTCTAAAATCCTTACAAGTGATCCATGCAGACGGACCAACTGGGGAGGCAAATAAATCAGTGGTGTAGAAGAGAGGTTGTGTGTGTGTGTGTGTGTGTGTGTGTGTGTGTGTGTGTGTGTGTGTGTGTGTGTGTGTGTGTGTCTGAATGTTATGAATGTACGTTTGTCATAAGGGAGAGGTTGTTGGGTTGAGTTACTCGTGTGTGTGTGTGTCGATCGGGAGAGCAGGCTAGGATGGTGGCTGGTGGGATGAACTCGTCGGTGGGAAGGTGGGACCTAGAAGGCCTGAGTGACACGCTGACAAGAGAATGGGGGAAAGGGGGGTGATCAGATGCCGGCACTCTCGGGCAAGAGAGGGGAAGTGGGGGGGGGGATTGACAGCTGAAACATGGTTGAGAGCTTGCAGTGTTGGCAGATGTATGTTTGGAGGGGAGTGTGTGCAGTCTCAATGTGATTGCCTGTCTTTTGTACATGAGGCGTCTAGGCTGCTTCATCTAGCCACCTTTTCACACTCCGTCGCTAGCCACTCTTATCATTCCATCTTTGTCTCAGTCATCCCTCAAATACACTGTTCAGTCTTGTAGCCTACTTGCCGAAACTCTCTGTCCTCTATCCACCCAGCCCCATTTGCACCTGTGCAGTCACGTGGTTCCCCAAGCAGCGAGTGGGCGTACATGCGTCTCATTTTCTGTCTGCATGTCATCTGAGGCTTGAGTCTGTTTCAGAACGCTATTGGCATCAGGCCAGATTGCATCACTTAGCCTCACTATGCTCCCGTGTTAGCGGGGCTAATGCTGGGCTACGCTAGGCAGCTCTGTGCCGGTCTCGCAAATGTTTCATAGGGACAAATGCAGCATCTCATCATCTGTTTGGGTGTTAAAATGCTAACATTAACAGATATTATTCAACCTGCTAAGCAAGCAAGCCACCATTGCATGGGGGACAATTGGTGCCGTGCTTGTATGAATCCCGGGTGGTGTTCAATATGACATGCTACGGAAAATGTTTCCAAACATTTTGCAACAGAAAACGTAAATGAGTGTTTCTTGTTGTAGAACTCCATGTAGTCCTTACCTGTTTCAGTCTATTTTCTTCCTTTTGGTACCTAATGAACACGACCCAACTATGTAGAAGGATACAGGCAAATGTTTACCATTATCCTAGTAAATGTCATCCATGTTGTTTTCAACATTTAGCGTCGGCATCTCTGCACTGGGCATAGCCCCAGAGCGAAGGAAGGAGAACATTGGGAAAACAGTTGAGGAATGAAAGAGTGCGTAGTAGAGACGTGTGTGTGTGTGTGTGTGTGCGTGCGTGTGTGTCCGTGTGTCGGTCTGTGTCTATGCATGTGTCTGAAGGCATAGAGCAGTAGCTACGTAGCGCCGTGGACCAGAGTGCAGGCAAGTGACACTGATGGAGAGAGGGATAGAGAGGAAATGAACGCGAAGGCTACAGGGTTGGAGAACATGGGGAGATTGGAACGAGGGAAGAAAAAAAATGACGTGCAAAAGCAATCAGGAGAAAGTGGGAGCGATAGATTTGGAGCAAGGGAGAGATTCAAAGAGATAATGAAGATGAAGTGAATGAACGGTGTGAACGAGGAGGAAAGAGATGTGGAGAGAGTGAATAAGAGACTGGGGAAGGGGGGGGGCGGAGGGGGGAGAGAGAGAGTGACAGAGGAGATAAGGGGGGGGCTGAGTCTCTGCTTTTACGGTGGGGTGATTACGTGACTGAGAGGAGAGTGCAGCGCCATGTATAATGCTCTCAAGACGGACATTAAGACGCGCTGCCCGACTCAGTCTCTCTCTGCTTTCTTTCTCTCCTGCGTTCCGTTCCTTCTCTCTCTCTCCGTCTCTGCTAATGATCCACGCGTCTTGCCACACAGCCGGGCTGAGTGATACCCACTGACAGTACCACTCAGGCGGAAACTCTGCAGGCCCCTTCTCGGAGAAGCGGCGACACACACACACACACACACACATACATACAAGCACATTCAACAGTACTAATAGACATAATGGTGCTTTCATCCCTCTGTAGAGGAGGCAATACAATATATATCCTGTATGCCTTATAGCGACCTGTGTATGACTGTAGTCTGACTCTATAATCCCCATTGGCCTATGCGGTCACCCCGCCACACTCCCCTACACAGCCCCGTATGCCCTCGGGCAGTACGACCCCATACATCCTACTACATCCCCTTACAACCCTCCACAGCCCCATACATATGTCTCAGTGCAGCATAAGCCCATACAGCCCTGTCCACCTCCTGTGAACCAGGTCTCATTTTCCTGCCCTAATCCGGCCTGCCTCGTGCAATCCCATACATCTTTACCCAGACCCATAGATAGACCGTACGTCCCTACCCAGACCCATAAATAGACCGTACGTCCCCGTGCAGCATGACCCCATTCATCCGTACAGTCTCATACAGCCCCATACAATCTGACATAGACCTATACGCCCCTTATGAACCAGGTCTCATTTCCCCGCTCGAACTGTAATCCGGTAGGCCCGCCCAGCCATAACTGCTGCCGAGAGGGAGAGGTTAGGTCAAGAATTAGGTCATAGGCCCAATAGGAGCCCACTCCTCCAATTAGCGAGTGGATTAAGCAGGGGAGTGTGTGCATCTGCGTCAGCACGCTGGCAGCTCCAGACGCTCCTAATCCAGACACGGCCTCTATGGTAACAGAGGGTCCTGGGAAGGCGAAGTAACCCACATTTCTCATTCTTCGGCTCACTAATCCCCTCTCGACTTCACAAACAAAAAAGGTGACACATTCAGGTGCTGCCGATTGTGTCTCGTACACTTTGAGTTGAGGAGAATGCTAAGGGTGAGTTAAGGTTCCAATAGTAGTTGAAGTGGTCATACTTTCAAAACGTTCCTGCACGGTTCAGTCAATAAGTAGCCTTGAAAATCCACTAAATTGAAATGTTTTCTCTTTTGCTTTACCTTTTCCATTTATTTTGTCTCTTCTCAATGAATCGGGGATTGCGCATAAACTTGTGCATAAACTTCTCAGCGACCCGTGTCTTCAATGTGGGGGTATATCCCAAATCTATTACCCATTTGGTTTTACGAATCCAATCAACAAGGCCGAAATAGTGCATTGATTTTCTACTGAGAGACTCTCTTGAAGTAACACTGCATCACTTTCAGATACTCTCGGGCTACTACTGTCTGGCCTGTGTGGTTTTCTTTACAGCCCTACAGCTGATACATTCTATTTTTTTATTTGTTTTAATTTTAATTTTATTTTTACCCCTTTTTCTCCCCAATTTCGTGGTATCCAATTGTTGTAGTAGCTACTATCTTGTCTCATCGCTACAACTCCCGTACGGGCTCGGGAGAGACGAAGGTTGAAAGTCATGCGTCCTCCGATACACAACCCAACCAAGCCGCACTGCTTCTTAACACAGTGCGCATCCAACCCGGAAGCCAGCCGCACCAATGCGCCGGAGGAAACACCGTGCACCTGGCGACCTTGGTTAGCGCGCACTGCGCCCTGCCCGCCACAGGAGTCGCTAGAGCGCGATGAGACAAGGATATCCCTACTGGCCTCACCTCACCACACAGACCTCCCGGTCGCGGCCGGCTGCGACAGAGCCTGAGCGCGAACCCAGAGTCTCTGGTGGCACAGCTGCGATGCAGTGCCCTAGACCACTGCGCCACCCGGGAGGCCCAGACTATTGCAGTTTTAATGTTGGTAGGTTATTTATACGTTTGCCTGCATGTACAGTATGTTCATTTTGACATGAACGCTGTGTGCATTCATTAAAGCATAAGTGTGTAGTTTGGTGTAGTGCCCTTAAATAGCCCTAGAACTGAAACTTCAGTGTACAGTATAGCTCTGAGGGGTTGTGTGGGTAAGAGGGTAAGAGGGTTATCAGTCAGCACGCACCAACAGGGAGAGCGCAAGGTAGATGGATGAGAGAGCGGTGGAGAGACATAGATGGAGAGACAGAGAAAGGAAGGAAACAGGGAGAGACAGAGAAAGGAAGGAAACAGGGAGAGACAGAAAGAGGAAGGAAACAGGGAGAGACAGAGAGAGGAAGGAAACAGGGAGAGACAGAGAGAGGAAGGAAACAGGGAGAGACAGAGAGAGGAAGGAAACAGGGAGAGACAGAGAGAGGAAGGAAACAGGGAGAGAAAGAGAGAGGAAGGAAACAGGGAGAGACAGAGAGAGGAAGGAAACAGGAAGAGACAGAGAGAGGAAGGAAACAGGGAGAGACAGAGAGAGGAAGGAAACAGGGAGAGACAGAGAGAGGAAGGAAACAGGGAGAGACAGAGAGGAAGGAAACAGGGAGAGACAGAGAGAGGAAGGAAACAGGGAGAGACAGAGAGAGGAAGGAAACATGAAGAGACAGAGAGAGGAAGGAAACAGGGAGAGACAGAGAGAGGAAGGAAAAAGGGAGAGACAGAGAGAGGAAGGAGCCAGGGAGAGACAGAGAGAGGAAGGAAACAGAGGGAGAGACAGATAATGAGAAATAGAGAGGGAGAAAGAAAGATTGAGGGAACAAGAAGAGGAATAGTGGGGATAGTCGTAATGAAGTTTTCAGGAGCCTCTTAAAAGGTCACTGCATGTCTCTACATCCCCCCCACCCCCCATCCCCCACCAATACTGCACTACCCCCCATCGCTATCTATCCCGCCATCAGCCCCCCCCATCTGTGTCCATTAGCCATTCATGAACCCACTCATAGCCACTCATTAGGGAGGGAAGGGGTTTGAAGCGATTGCATTCAGAGGAGAGGAGTCTGTGACCGGAGCATACTGATTAATATTTCAGCGTCTCCCGTCGAGGAGCTGAGAGCAAGTTTTTCCCCGCTTATGTTGTAGAGTAGTGCGTTTCTCTCTCTCTCTCTCTCTCTGTGGTTGGCTGCTCTCCCATTCTCTGTCCCACGCGACTAAGAGATTGAGAGAACGAACCCCCCTCCCCTCTTGTTTTCCTCTCATACACTCACAGACAAATGTACAGACACACACCACCAGACCCTAACTCAAACTGACTTAATTGGGCTCTTTTTGTTTCGGGAAATGGAGGCGGAAGGCAGAGGAGGAGGGGTGAAATCCCTCCCATTCCACTTTTCCTCCTAACTCAGAGGGGTATCTCTCCTTCTCTCATTAGTCTAGACAGTGAGACAAGTTACCCCAGCGGACAGGGTGTTCTGTGCCCTTCACCACCGCCACCCCCCATTGAGAATCAAACTAGGCAATAAAGCTCCTCATTCATACAGTAGGTTGGCACTTCCAATATTGAGGGTCAAGCAACCATAGAACTAGAATCCATTTCATTTCCATGGAAGCAACATGGTTCATACATTTTCCACTACGAAAGGCACTCTTACTGTATGTGTATGCACTTCAGTGTTAAAGGCAAGGTACCTTGACCTATGAACTCAGCATTATCACTTCGCTATATCACTCTCTGTACTCCGTTTAAGCAATCTCGGAGGCCTCTCTTGAGGGATGAGTAAATCCTGAATGAGCACTCTCTTACTCTACAGTATGGGCTTTTGTTTTTTTGAAGGAATGCTGCTATAGTATGTTTCCTTGAGTATGTTGTGTGGTAGGTTCCCGTTGAGCCGTTGTACTGTATGGTTGGATATGTAGCTTAGCTGTATGTGAAGTTGAAATCATTCATTGTTTGTTCATTCTCATGGACTGAATTTCCAGGAAGTGGATGGAATGGGCTCACTGGACATTTCCTTTCGTGGGATAGCCGGAGGCAAAGTTCATTCATGTTCATGAGTTGCGTTGGGTGATTGGTTGAGCCTTCTTGGGTGTGTGATGTCACACAGATGCGCTGCAGAGCTGTCTGTTTAGCTTGGTCACAAGCCTAAGCAGTAAGCACTGAATGACTTGGGGAAACCCAACTTCATTAATTGTGAAATAAATTGAAGACTCACCCATCCATTTTAGTTTCACTGTCTTGTCATTCACAAAAACGAGTCCACTAATTGTTATTTTTACCTTTGCACAAACTGTCTGCTGCTTGATATGAGCAAGTTGACCCAAATCTATCAAAGAATAGGAAATCCACGATTAGTTGGTGAGCTAGCTAGCTAGCTACATTTAAGTAATTTCGCTATCCTCCTAAATGCAGTGGTCAGTGGATAAACTAACTATGAGATGAACATATTTAGGTGAAAACGAACTAGTAGCCAGTTGTTGTTGTCCATGGTGGAAGCATATCTAACCAGCTGTCTCCTGAAGTCTATGTGACCTGTCTATGTGCCCGGTGAACTCCCGAGTCTGGACGCAGTCTAGCTAATGTTAGCTAGTTTCATAAGAAAACGGCTGAGGTGACTAGCTAACGAGCCCTCCTCGGCGGCAATGTTTTTGGGGTGTGGGAATATTAGATATAACGGTCAGTGAAGTTGGTGGTTACTACTGGTTTTAGATTCGAGGGGAGAGACATTGGCCGTCATTATTTTGTGTTTCGGTATGGGCTCGGAGTGATGTCACACAGAAGGCTCAACCAATCACCCGGTGGCTATCACTGGATGGCCATATTGGCTCAAAGAGACGGCGGTAACAATTCGTTTACATAATTTAATATCTCAAGATGGCTCCATGGTTAACAGACGCCGCCATAGTTAAGATCCCCCAACGTTCTCCATTCACACCAAAATTCAAGACCCTCTTTGATCCTCCTTTGTTCTCTTTTCCCTCATTCCTTCTGTAGCCGCCTTTTCTTGACCTAAGATTACACATATACACTTACCTTTTTCAATGTCATGTGTAGGCGTACATCATAGGTGGGTGTAGCTTTCTGCATCTCTGAATAAGTGTGTATAGCATGTGGTGTATATTGTTGAGGAGCAGTGGTTGGTGTGCTGCACAGGGCGTTTAATGAAGTTCCCCAACACCTCTCCCCTATTAGACGGGTGCCCTCTACCTCTCCCTACTTCACCCCCCCCCCACCCCCACACCTCTCTCCTTAGCTGCCTTTCCCTCGGGGGATAGTTGGCAGGGAGCAGGCCGGCTGCTATGGCAACAAGGAGCCTCCCTCTCCCACAGGTCTCCTTAGCAACTAGTAGCTTGGCATTGCGGTAATGAGCGTGCCCACTGTGCCAGGCTCTTTGTGAGTGTGTGTGTGTGTGTGAGTGAGTGAGAGAGAGAGAGAGAGAGAGAGAGAGAGAGAGTGTGTGCGAGGCCTATGTGTCTATTTTGTTTGCCAGTACATGTGAGAAGATGAACGTGTGAGGGAGAAGCTGTGTGTTATTGCGTGACTGATGCATGTGATATACTTGTAGACATGCCTGAGTTTCGGTCTTCACATCATCTGCACCTCACAAGTCATGATGGATACCCTACTGTGTGTGCGTGTGTGCGTGCCTGCCTGCTTAAGATGCATCCGTGCATGTCTGCGTGCGTGTCTTTCTGAATCTTTGGACGCTTCCATCTGATTGCGATGATCATTAGTCTCTGCGCTATGAAATTGCAAGCAATTAAAAGGGGACTATTCTATGAATTCTGCGTGCCATAAGGCCACCGCTGCCGAATGAGTTCCCTGCTCTGCTGATATGAAATGAAACCCCGAGAAATGAGGTTTATTAAAGTCTGATCAGAGGTGTGTGCTGACCTTTAGAATGCGGGAAATGAGATTGTTATTATTATGAAGGAGATTATGTTGATTATGTTGTAGAGTGAGAGGAGGAGAGAATCGCATCGGCATTGATTCCATTGTTGCATCATCTGTTTCTTTGTGGCAGAGGGTGGTTTCAATATAATCAAATCCACACTCCGCCTGTGGGCCGTTAAAAGACCTGACTCAAGCACACACACACACACACACACACACACACACACACACACACACACACACACACACATACAAACAAACAAAAAGCTGTAAAAGCCTCTCTCCAGAAACGTGCATGACAGCATGATGGCAGGCCCTGTGGAAAATGTGCGTCTGATAGATCCCCAGACTTTAGTCGAAGTGTGAGCTGTGAGCAGGCCCCACAGGTGGCCCAACCACTACACCTGTTTTGTGAACCCTCACAGGGGAAAGCGAAGCCGAACTCCCATAGCCCCTGTGTAAAAGCCATACCCTCTTGCACGTGCCCACCTTGTGCCCTCCCTGGCTCAGGTCTTACCCACGTTTGGGCGTCAGACGTGATTACGAGCCCAGGCGGAGGCTTTTGTTGCGTGGGTGTCGTAGATGTCGTGTCCCCCTCACGCCGACCAACTAGAAAGCCGCCAAGACCGCCCTGGCATGCCGTGGTGGATTTTCCGATCCCCTATCCTGGTCTCAGATGGTCTGCTAATCTGTTAGCGGCTATTTTTAGCCGCCAAAGCTCGTGCAGCCCTTGATCCACAGTTCCACACCCGACCGCTAACCATCCCCCTTGGTGCTTATAGAAGTATACAGGCAGTGATTTGCCAGGGACTGGCTGCAATTAGAACACAGCCAAGCAGGAATCCCCCATCAATTCCATTACACCATCTCCCCACAGACTTCCTGACTGTGGGCACCATGGCACATGGCAGCTCAAACTCTCAATTGACTTTCCCTCTTTCCCCTTTGGAATGGCACTGAGGGGTGTGTGGGATGATATAGCAATTCTGAAATTGATTTGCATTGTCGTAAGAGGGGGAACATGCCTTAGTAAGGTATGGCAAAGGTTCTCCAGGCTATGTCTTAGGTACAGATAGCAGCCAATGGTCTGCAATGTAGCTCAGCCTGGTTCCTAGCCAAGGTTTCTGACAGGGCTTGCCGTGACTACACAACTAGACCTACTTGATAGTTCCGTGACTATGGACATACATTGGACCATGGCAGTGAGGATGGCATTATACATGACAACTTTTTTTTGTCATTCATCCGATGATCTTCTCCAGAGCGACTTATAGGAGCAATTAGGGTTAAGTGCCTTGCTCAAGGGCACATCACCAGATTTTTCACCTAGGCCTTTCGGTTACTGGCCCAACGTTCTTAACCCTAAGGCTACCAGCCGCCCCTGTGGCATGTGGCGGCTAAGTTAGTTTCTCAACTCCTAGTAAGAGGTCTTCGTTTTTTGAATCGTTCCAATTTGGGCGCAGTCCAGAAATCAGGCTCGTCCATCTGCCCATCTGTCTCCTTAAAGTAGGCTCTCCTCCTCTAAAGGGATTTGAATTATCGCCTGACTTTGGGCTTCCTTCGCAGGCAACAAGATCTGTGTTCCTGTCTGTACCTGTGCCACTTGGGATAGCGTGCTGTATCTGCTTTGTTCCGTATAGAGCCATATTTTATCTACCATTAGGCCCTTCAGTCCCCTTGAAGCCCTCCCATCCCTCCACTCCACCCCACCCCTGCAGACAGAGAAGGCTGAATGCACCAACCCCCCGATTCCCATTAATCTATGCGCCTCTAAATTCTTTATTTCCCTTCAAAGGGGGACAAGCCAAGCTGTGACATCAATCACGGGAAGCGAATATTTAGCCAGTGCTAATTTCCATCAATAGCCTGGAGACAGGCTTAGCTGACAAAACTCATTCCTTTGCCTGAACAAAACTGCTTGTGTTTGAGCCTCCACCCCCCCCCCCCCCCTTCTGCAGAGGCACAAACAGCCATCACAATAAACACAGCCAGAGCCTCTCCTGGTCCCCCTTGATTTGTGCTTATCTAATGAATGGTGTGCTATGAAGAGATACCCATAGACAGCAGAGAAGCATAATGGCTGCTTTCTGTATGAAATGGGATTGATAAACACCGAATGAGTACATGGCGAATGGCGGTAAACAGCTTCCAGACAGACGCTCGTCTTTGCAGAACGAACATGCCAGTCATCCAACCCTTTTAAGTTATTTGAACCGGGTGAGTGGTTTCTTTTGGCGTTCCCATGCGAGCCCTCTTGTCTTTGGGCTCGTCACTCGGTTCTATTTGAATGAGTACACCCTCTCTCCACAAGACGGGCCCTGTACAGTTTGACCTGTTTCTTCTATCCCCTCTTGTGAGTATGTGGGGGGGTAGAGGGGCCCCATTTTGAGGGCAGTCCATTGTGTGGCTCGGAGGGTTCTCACACACTGGGCTCCATACTATACCTCCACATTCCCACCCCCTTACCCCCCTCTATCCCAGCTGCCCGCCTTGCCAGTCAAGCCAACCCAGACGGTCTATTGCCCCACCACCCCGCTCACCACAGTCTTAATGGCAGATTGCTACCCTGGGAGTGGTGGCACAGGGGACACACATTGGCATTGCGCCAGGCTGGGCAACTGGGCGCGGTCACCCTACTCACACAAACTCACACGGGGGTACCCTCGAGCAAGAGCATTGGGAAGGGAGCCATAATCACCTTCACAAGGATAGTCCAATAGAATATCTTCCTACAGACAGGCAGACCTTGATGTGTCTAAAGCCAAGCCTTAGCATTGAAGGCTATTAAGTTGAATCGATTCTCCAAGTTGAACTGCCTACTCCAGATTCCAAAAATCAAACTCAGTGGGTGTGTGGAGGGAGGACTGAGCAGGAATCAATGTGAATGGCCAGAACGCTGAGGGGCAAATTTAAAGGGTTTGAAAGAGAATTATTTACCATGACCAGGGCCCGTTTTGTTTTTGTTCATTCTCGGAACATGAACAAAAGCTCGGTCGATCCAAAACAGGAAGTCTTGTAGTCTCTATTGGATTGACTTTTAACAAGTACCCCAGTCTTGGAAAAAGGAAAAATCCCTTTCTGCTGCTCTGAGGCCACCTGTGTCGGAAAGAGAGTGAACGTGTCCGATTTGAGCGGGTTAATGGGTCTTAAACTTAATCTGCGGGCAAAGAGGCTGTGGTAGAGTGGCTTGGTACAGAGCGAATGAAGAAGACGTAAGTCAGGTATCAGGATCGTGGGCTCTAATGAGAGTTGATCTCAAGCCGATTGTCTCTCTGGGGCCATCGGAGTGCCACACCATAGAAATAGAATTACTAGAAAGGGCAATTCCCATTCAAGTCAATGTTACTTATGTGAAGGGTGAACCGGCTGCCATATTGAATGTAGCCATGAGTGTTCTGTGAACTTGATGTGGTCTGAGGGGCTTTACCATTCTAGTAATTATATTTATATGTGCTACACAGTCTTCTACGGGCTACAATTGTTCTATAAATCGGACAGATGCCCTTTTCACAAATAACAGTGCAAGGCTATTGAAAACCCGTTGTTGTTGTTTAAGAACCCACTGTGATATATACATTTCCATAGAAGTTTGACTTGACAACTTTTGATATACAGCAAGTCTGTTTACTTAAGTCGGATGGGATCAGGCAATACATTTGTGTCTTAGCTTTCTATTTTTCACTTTATCATTTTGTCCGTCCACAATATGTATTGTATCAATGGGCCTGATTTCAATAGGAGATCGCTGCCGGACCAAGGGTTGGAATGTGTGTTCCGTGTCATTGTGTGTTTTTGTGTTCTTCCCTTCATTTGTCTGGTCCCCGAAAGCCAGGGGGCTGAAGAAACATTTTATGAATATTTAATAGAGAATAATGTTTTCAATTTTATTCTGTTGTAAGCCTGTGGGGAGAAGTATGGAAAAAAACACCCTCAAGGACAAACTCAGAGTGAGGCATTCCGCTTAGCTCTGTCAGATAGGAAATTGAAAGGGTGGTTGTATTTACATGGCCTTGTAGAGCATGGCCTTTCTTCTCATTGTCTTTACATGGACAGGTTGCTTAACAAAGGAATCTCCGTAGTCTGCCCCCTCATCCTCCTCCTCCCATTGGATCATACTGTATCCGGACTGCCCGCGGTGCACACGATGACCTGGCAGTGGACGGTGTGAGACGCCCAGCTGGGAGTGCCCCTGAATCAACTCCAGGATTAGCTCGGGATTGTCTGGGATTACTCAGGATGGAGCGGGATTAGCACCG
This sequence comes from Oncorhynchus nerka, assembly GCF_034236695.1. Lineage (NCBI taxonomy): Eukaryota > Metazoa > Chordata > Actinopteri > Salmoniformes > Salmonidae > Oncorhynchus > Oncorhynchus nerka. The sequence continues at coordinate 26,628,627 of NC_088398.1, forward strand.
GCTGCCTGCGACTGCCTGTTTTAGGGGCGTGAGTGAGAGGGGCATGGGCCGGCCATATTTCCCCTGACTCAGGCCGAGATTGGGCGAGAGGCCAGGGCTAGGCTACACCAACACAGGGAGGGACAGCTGTAATCTGGCAGGGCTATTCTCAGTCCCTAAACCCACACCCAAACAGGATGACTACTACTGAGAAACCCCGGGTTTGAAAACAAAACAGAAAGGCCGGCAGACAGGAAGCAAACCGCTAGCAGACTACGCCATCATGGCCAACTTATCCACGCAATGGCCGTGTCCCAAATGGCACCGCAGTCCCTATATAGTGCTCCACTTTTGAACAGAGCCCTATGGCCCCTGGTCAAAAGTAGTGCATTATATAGAGCATAGGGAGCCATGAGGGACACAGCCAATCCCTTAAATCTCTCTTAAGCAGGTGCATTCAGGATTCATCAGATAAAGAGGGCATGGGGATGATGTTCAAATCCCTCTCCCAAGTCTATAGCGGGGGACCTTTTTTGATCCTACATGCTACGTTTGGAACAGATCAGAGATCAGACGCGGTAGCGGCTTCAACCGGGTCCGGTCCCATTGAAGGAGGTGCATTTTCATTCGGCCTTCAATCAATCTGTCATCTAACCTGATGGACAGCATTTGTCATGATCTGATAAGGTACTGTTCTGGTGTGGAAGAGACAGGTATACCTTGTTTACACTAGCAAGCCGGACCGAACTTTGCTGAGCCAAGCTGTTTGAGCTGGCTGGGTATCCACCATAGTTGCTTGAACTGTGCCGAAAAGATCCATGTGAAAAGAAAATATGTGAGCCAGTTCCGGTCGGCCCTGTAGTGTGAAAAGGGTAGTAGTCGGCGCAGGCACGTAGTCGCCCGCCCCTAACTGCCGACCGGGCATCCCCGACGGACTGGCATGGCCCAGATGCAAGAAACACTGCTTTGAGTTAGAGAGAGCTGCAGCATCAAACAACCATCTCCCCAATCCCCCCCCCCCCCCCCCCCGCTACCCTTACTCTGCCTCCCTGCTCTACCCACCACAATATCATATACTCCCTCTCCTGCACGTTTACCAACAGTTGCCATGGTTACCCAATGCTTGAGGTGTCACAGCGAGACAACCGAAGGGAGGCATTCACAGATCACCTGCATTCAGTCAGTCGCCGCTTTTCAGTTGGTGCTCCACAATTTGATTTGTGTGTACTCAGACTGTGCCATTCGCCCGTGAATACAAATGATGTGCGACACAATGGACCTTGTACCTCAATCTGAAACAATGGAATATAGTACTATAGTGCCAATGTAAGGCTTAGCCACACTAGGTGCTTTGGTTTCATTTTGCCATTCAAGTTTCAGAATAACGCCTACAGCAAAAGCAGAACAGAACAACTATTGTCAATCAATATTTATCAGTGTTCACTTGGCCTTCACTTGGCCTTGAAGAAAAAGTCTAATACACCTACAAATTGTTTTTGGAATGAGAAAGTGAATGAACAGAGTCATCTATTGAGAGTTTGTCACTGAATTTGAGTGTTCCAAAAAAGAAATGTGGGGAAAGAAATGGACAGAAAATGTGAAATCTTTCTCTCAGCGGTAAATAATGACTGCAGTATATTAACAAACACAGGAGACGTGGAGAGAGGGAGGAAAGAGGATGAAAAGAAAGGAGAGAAGCAACAAGTTTGCAGACCGCTTAGAGAAGAGGAGGCTATAAAGATAGAGAGCGGTGATAAAAGAGAGAGAGAGAGAGAAAGGGGGAGAAGGTGAAGAGAAAGAGACTGTTATCGAGAGACGGAATGAGAATAAGGCGATAGAGAGAGTCTGTGTGGGTAGGAGGTGGTTGGTGGGCTCCATCCGTTATCCCTGGTAGCTCCTAGCTCAATCTCCCGATCCATCTCCACATGACTGGTGCTGGGCCAGAGTGGCAGCCACATCAAACACAATCCCCAGCCAGGCACATCGAACCAGGGATTAGTTTACATCTACCAGGCAGAGGAGAAGAAGTGGTGAGGAAAGAGACAGAGGGAAGGAGGGAAGGAGGGAGGAATACCCTCCACTTCACATGAGATAAAGTGGACGTAGTGTCTTCAGTTCAGATAATCTTTGGCACTCTCACCTGATAGATTGTACAAAGAGTCTGGCTCACTCCAGTTTAGACTACAGAGTGAAGAATAGATTTTCATGAGTCCTACTGTTTGGTAAAGGCACAAGTAGTAGTTTGTAGACGCCATGATGATGAATAGGCAGGAGAGTTACAGAGAGACTGGGTCACTTTGTAGACTACTGAGGGGTATACCACGAAGCATGATCAATGAGTTAGCCAGCTAACCTAATCATTCTGAAAAAAATGTAAAACATTTTTTGAAAGATAACCTTGAAATGGACATGGTCTAAGTTGACTCGACAACCAGAAACACATATTTTAGTTTCGATGTCTTAATGACGCAGAAATGGGTAGTTATTATCGGGTTGCTTTTCAAAGTTAGCTGGCTAACTAATTTACCCGGCTTTGTAGTATACCCCTGTGGACTACCTACCAGGCAATTGATTTATGGGCCCATTTTTTCCCAAAGTGATCTATCTGGATTTCACCTATCGGATAGGATTAAATTGATAAAAACAGAATGGACTATTAATTGACTCTACGCATTTAATCATATACGGCAGTTGAAATACGGACAGATAACTTCAAGACAAACTGGGCCCTGGTGTCTACGGTTTAGAGGGCCGACAAGGTACTAGCAAGTCTTTTGTGGCCCCAGGATGGTGAGTGTAGAGCGGCTCTATAAACATAAACACAAACTGTCTGGTACATATTGATCTGCGAAGCTCTTCTTGGAAGGGGAATCCACACACTCCCCAGTGGCTTCAATGTATGCGAGATAAACCTTTAAACAGTCATCAGTATGGAGCAGCAGGCTTGGGATCAGATTGGCAGGTTGCACGTCGTCAAAGTCGCTGGCACTCTAGTTTCCTCTCCGACAGACAGTTGTTTCATATGAAAAGGGGTCATATGCATACTTGATTCAGCTGATGTCTACAGATGAGGAGTTCTGGGACACGCACAAAGGCGGCCAGTACTCGTAGGCCTGAAAGTCACACGCTGTCCTCACCCAGAGCTAAAGAGTGACGTTAGGTGGCATCGGTGGGATCCAGTGTGTTAAACGGTGAAAATGCTTACCGTATATAATATGATAAACAATGTAACGTGCACTCTAAATTAATCTCTCTCTCTCTCTCTCTCTCTCTCTCTCGCCCCCTCTCTCTCTCTCTCTCTCGCCCCCTCTCTCGCTCTCTCTTACCCCCCCCCCCTCTCTATATATATATCTCTATCTATGTCTGCAGAACTCCATCCGACACAACCTGTCCCTCCACACGCGCTTCATCCGGGTGCAGAACGAAGGCACGGGTAAGTCCTCCTGGTGGATGCTCAACCCTGAGGGGGGCAAGATGGGCAAGGCCCCTCGCCGGCGAACCGTCTCCATGGACAACAGCACCAAGTACCTGAAGAGCAAGGGCCGGGTCAGCCGCAAGAGGGTGGGCAGGCCAGGGATTGGTTCTGGGGCTCAAGTGGGGCTCCAGGCTTCCCCTGAGCAGGGTAGCCCACCGGGGAAGGTTCTCCCAGGCAACATAGGGGGAGCTGGGGGTGTGGAAGGAGAGTTTGACGCCTGGACGGAGCTCCACTCCCGGGCTAGTTCGTCTACTTCGACCCTGAGCGGGCGCCTCTCGCCCATCCTGGCCGAGGTCAAGCTGGAGGAGTCAGAGGAAGGCGGGCTCTCCTGCTCGGCCTCGCCCCACCTCTACCCCTCCCCCTCATCCAGCGCCCGTTCCCCGGCCATGGGGGCCGCGGGAGGCCACTGTCCACCCGTGGAGCAATTGCCCCAGCTGGCTAATCTCACGGGGGCGATCAGCCTGGAGGAGAGGCTCCTGGAGGAAGGCTACCACCACCATCATCCTCACCCAGCGGCAGGCCACAAACTTCCCCAGGTCTATCATTACAACCCTGGGGTTAAAGGTCAGGGGTCGTACTGCGGCGCGGTCTACAGCCAGGCTGGGATGGGCATGCTGCACCACCACTCACCCATGCAGACCATCCAGGAGAATAAGCCTGCTAGCTTCGGCGGCACCATGCGGGCCTACTCAGGGACCAACGCCCTGCAGAGCCTGCTGACAGGAGGCCCCGGAGTTCCACAGCAGTACTGTGCCAAGGACATAATACTGGGCCAGGAGAGAGATGCCCACCCCATGATGGGGCCCTCCACGAACGGAGTGAGCTCCACCCGTCACAGCCATCACTCCGGACACAACGGACATGCAGCACACAGTCACAATGGCAGTCACACAAACCACAACTCGGCTCACAGCCACAACGGCCACAACGGTACTCAGAGTCGTAACCTCAACCCTGTGACCAACCACAACCACAACTCTCCTCATCTTGGCCACAACCTCAGTCAGAACCACACAACGCACACACCGACTCAAGCCCCAGCCCCAGCCCTGGCCCCACGCATCAGCAGTGGCCACCTCCAGCCCTACAGTCACAAAGCCCCTATCTTTACAGCCCCCCGTCCTACGCCCACCTCCCCGCTTCCACCACCCTGCCACCCAACCCGGCCGGCATGCTGGGGATGCCTCAGGACTCCTGCCACCTGGCCACCGCCCCCCACCCCTCGCACCCCTGCCACAACACTTACCCCAGCCCCCAACACCAAGGAATGGGCAGTGGACTGTACCACCACCAACGGGGCATGGTGGGAGGTGGCACAGGAGGCAGCTACCATGGTAGCTCATACCACCAGCCTCACCCCCACGAGAGACTACCAGCTGATCTGGACCTGGATATCTTCCACGGGAGCTTGGACTGCGACGTGGAGTCCATCCTCCTCCACGATATCATGGACTCCGGAGAGGAAATGGACTTCAACTTTGACAGCTCCTTGGCCCAGGGGGTCGGGATGGGGATGGGGGTGGGGGTGGGGGTGGGCATGAGTGGACTGGCAGGCCCTCAGCAAGCCCACAACAACCAGAGCTGGGTGCCCGGCTGAGACGTTTCCCGGAGTGCTTCCGGGCAGGCCTCAGAAAAGACTCCACTACCCAGAGTGCTGCAGGCCAGCCCTCACCGCCCCTCAGATAGACAGACTCCAACCCCTCCCCACTAACATGTTGGGGAGCACTGTGCTTGACTGTGTCATTCCTGGACTGAAAACAGAGGAGATGGGACAAACACTGTCACTCACTTCCCATACCTTTCTATGTTGTGTTATAAAAAGCCCCCGTCCCTCCCTGCCTCCCTCTGGATATTGTAGCTCATGTTACATTGGTTTTTCTCACATCAGCTGTATACTGTGATGACAATCTCAACTGTGTTGTTGCCCAACCTGGTTCCTTTCTCATCTACTATCATGAGACCTGAACTCACCAAGCACTTTAAAACAAGTGGGTCAGACTCCACAGCTCACTCACAAACAGACCTGGGTTCAAATACTATTCAAAATCCTTTCCATCACTTTATCTGGGCTTGACTGAGTTTGCCTGGTGCAATGGAACCAATAGAATTGTCGCAAAAGTGCAAACCCCGCCTATCTTGCGCTCCAGGCAGACTACAGCAAAAGCTGAACGGATTTTAAATATCTCAAATGGTATTTGGACCCAGGACTGCTCACGTAGAAGGCAAATTCATGCAGAGTTTGGCTGTTTGCAAGGCGGGTACGGTATTTGACATATCATTTTGCTGAACAAATAAAGAAAGTGCAAGAATCAGAATCTGTAGATACATTTGTGGCATAGATGTATAATGGGGGTTGCTATGCTGCTACGTTTACTGCCAGTGGGAAGCAGGGAAAATGTCAGCAAAGATTTCTGATTGATTGCTTATTTGGTCTCTTTGTCATTGGCTCGTATTAGTCAAATTATACATTTTGGGAAAGACTCTTACAACAACATGTGCCTCCTCACTGACCTAATTGAAAACTATAATCTGGTGCTTTACTTGACTGTGCAAGTCAAAATGTATGTTATATTAGTCAGTTGCATTCTGTCATTATGTCAATTGATTTAATCTTTGGAATATTCAGAAGAGAACATTTGAAATGGTGTATCACCTTGCCTCAACCAGGGTTTATTTTTTCTTTGTGGCGCCAGCTTTTTTTCTTTAGCTTTTTTCATTTTCTTTTTTTGCCCCTCTCTCTCTCTCTCTCTCTCCTTTCTTTAATCTCTCTCTCTCTCTCCTTTCTTTAACCCCTCTCTCTCTCCTTTCTTTAACCTCTCTCTCTCTCTCTCTCTCTCTCTCCTTTCTTTAACCTCTCTCTCTCTCCTTTCTTTAACCTCTCTCTCTCTCCTTTCTTTAACCTCGCTCTCTCTCTCTCCTTTAACCTCTCTCTCTCTCTCTCCTTTCTTTAACCTCTCTCTCTCTCTCCTTTATTTAACCTCTCTCTCTCCTTTCTTTAACTTTAACCTCTCTCTCTCTCTCTTTCTTTAACCTCTCTCTCTCTCTCCTTTCTTTAACCTCTCTCTCTCTCTCTCTCTCTCTCTCTCTCTCTCTCTCTGTCCTTTCTTTAACCTCTCTCTCTCCTTTCTTTAACCTCTCTCTCTCCTTTCTTTAACCTCTCTCTCTCTCTCCTTTCTTTAACCTCTCTCTCTCTCTCTCTCTCTCTCTCTCCTTTCTTTAACCTCTCTCTCTCTCTCTCCTTTCTTTAACCTCTCCTCTCCTTTCTTTAACCTCTCTCTCTCTCTCCTTTCTTTAACCTCTCTCTCTCTCTCTCCTTTCTTTAACCTCTCTCTCTCTCTCTCTCTCCTTTCTTTAACCTCTCTCTCTCTCTCCTTTCTTGAACCTCTCTCTCTCTCTCTCTCTCTCTCTCTCCTTTCTTTAACCTCTCTCTCCTCTCATTAACATCTCTCTCCTTTCTTTAACCTCTCTCTCTCTCCTTTCTTGAACCTCTCTCTCTCTCTCTCCTTTCTTTAACCTCTCTCTCTCCTTTCTTTAACCTATCTCTCTCTCTCCTTTCTTGAACCTCTCTCTCTCTATCTCTCTCTCTCTCTCCTTTCTTTAACCTCTCTCTCCTCTCATTAATCTCTCTCTCTCTCTCTCTCTCTCATTTCTCTCTCTCATTTCTTTAACCTCTCTCTCTCCTTTCTTTAACCTATCTCTCTCTCTCCTTTCTTTAACCTCTCTCTCCTCTCATTAACTCTCTCTCTCTCTCTCTCTCTCTCTCCTTTCTTTAACCTATCTCTCTCTCTCCTTTCTTGAACCTCTCTCTCTATCTCTCTCTCCTTTCTTTAACCTCTCTCTCCTCTCATTAACCTCTCTCTCCCACTCCTTTCTTTAACCTCTCTCTTCCTATCTCTCTCTCTCTCTCTCTCTCTCTCTCTCTCCTCTGCCAAAGGAGACAGAGTGATCATCCCTCAGACCGACCCATTAAACTGGGTCTTGATTGAAATTCAGCATCTTGCTTTTAATCTCCAAAGTGATGCTGCGGCCATGCATCATTATCGGGAATCTAAACGCAACAGCCTCCCATCCCTCTCTCTCTCTCTCATCCCTTTCTCTCTCACCCCCGCAGTTGTCGCTAACGTAATGTGCTGACTGATAGCCGTGATTAACGCCTAGTCATCCTGGCCCGAGGGAGACAACGCCGTCCGTTTTTGTCGGTTTGTCTGTTCGGAAAGGGCGCTGGTGGGAAAAAGAACACGACACAAAATAAGTAAACACAGGTTGATAGTAGGTCAAAAGACGAGAATCACATGATCATGTCCCTTTCCCCGTCCTTTTTGGGCGTGTGTGTCTTAAACGGGTAGTGTGTTTGTGTCGTAAGTCATCCGCTTCGTCATCTGTATTTTGTGTTCCCTTGCACACGTTAATGAGGTCGTCTGACTGTGTTTTGGGCCCGGTGGGACTGTACATATAGGCAGAGAGGGGTAGAAAATACGGCGAAAACAATCAGCCAATCAGATTGGCATTAATCTCTGTCAGACAGGGTTGTTGTTCCTTCCTACCTTCCTTCCCCTCGTCTCCACATTCAGCGTGTTTCTCTTTTTTGTCGTCGTTCTCTCTTGTTGTCGTTGTAACGTTGACGTTCTGAAGGGACATACAGGGTGGATACGGCATGGTAATGTGTGAAGGCAGATATCGGGATCGTGACCCCCGCCCCCTCCACACCCTATACTCTAGGCTACACACGTCCCTATGAATTGGACCACAGTGTCTGTGTATATGTGGGGAGTCTACTTACTGTAGCTCTAGCCACCACACTCTAGTTCCACACAAAGCCTCGGGACAGGAGAGAGCCAAGGGTCATGTTCATTAGGGCACACGCAGAACACCGTTGCGAACTGTCTTAAAGCGCTTTGCAACGGAAACCCAAAAATTAGTGTTTCTTATTGGACAAAGTCCAGGTTGTCCCGCTCCGATTCAGTCAGTTTTTGTTCGTTTGATGCCTAAAGAACATGAACCAGCTCTCCCGTCTCCCTCAGTAGACACGCTCTGCTGTGGACTGTACTGAGTACTTCTAACAGGAATGTCCTAACATGTACACCGTACAAGGGACATATCATTACAGCCAGAGGGCAAGTATGGCACGGACTATCAGGCCCTATCCTCGAGATCAACATCCTTATTCTAGGATGTCGTCTCTTGTTAAATCTCAGTCTCTGAAGTATGTGTGGAAGGTCTTGGCGAAATGTTATAGCCTGCGCTAAAAAGGTTTAGTGACGCCCCGATATTGGAAAATAGAGCTATATATAATATAACATTTTATTATACACATATTTATTTATGAAAGAGGTGGGTCTTTGTCACCCCTGAGTGTGGTAGTTTGTGAGCCAACTCCCATTTCCCTCCCATTTGTTTGGTCTTTGTTTCCGCGTCACACGTTCTTTATAGTTGTAAGGATTTTATTTTGTACAAAAATCTATATATTGAGGATATTGTATAATAGTTTTTAAACTCAAAAAGGAATTATTAATTTTGTCGTCTTTCTTTTTTTAAGAGAATGTATCTTATCTGGTGACTGTTAAATAAATGACATGAAAAGAAAGCATCTGTTTCTTGCTCTGTTTCTTGCTCTACGCTTGTGTGGTTCCGTGCGAGGATTTGCCACGATTGTGTGATGACATTTCCATTGTAATCCCCTGATTCGTGAGTTGTCTTGTGCTGGTGTGTCCTTCATTCCTTGTTCTTTCATATACCTGTGTGAGCGACTGCGTGTGTCGTGTTGCATATGCATTTGTTCTTTCATTCGATATTACCCAAGGATAATCTGTCCAACAAGGTTCTCTTTTTGTACATACAGCACACACAGACTCACTTTGCTTCAAAAGTGTGTGTTTGTGAACGAGTCGTTTTTTTTCTTCTTTCTTTAAAATAGTGTATGTTGATGGGTGTCCGTTTGTATGTGCGTAAGGGAAATGGTGGGTGTGTTTGTGCGTCCCTGTGTATGTGTGCCCTTGGGTGTGTATGCGTGTTCTTGTATGTTAGTGTGTCTCCTTCTGTATGTGTGAAAGCAAAAACTGTGTGTGAGAGAGATATGGGGGAGGGGGGGTGAGTGTCATCGCCGCTGTAGGTTGGTCACAGCTGTCCCAGTCCCTTCCGAGGCGTTTTCACAGGAGGAGAGCGAAATACTGCCAGGCCGCAGGGGAGTCTCCTCCTCCATACATACATATACACACACGCACTTGCGCACACACACAGACAGGCGCGCATACACACACACACACATGGACACAGATACACACACACACACACACACACAGAGGCACATACAGACACACACAGGAGCGCGGGCACACAGGAGCGCCCAAACACTCCTCTCACTGAAATGTTCGCTTTTAATTGACTCCACTCGGCAGAGACTCTCGGGAGGGAGGGAGAGAAAAAGAGGGAGGTGGTGGACCATATGGAGGGAAAAGCCAGAGAGGAGAGAACCAGAGAGAGACCCAATTCTCAATACATAACAGTTATCACTGTACTGAATAATTCAAACAAGCCATTACACATATACTCTACATGATGTCTGCGTAGTTCCGTTCCTCTGGATCGTACGCCAGCACGTGTGATTAAGCAGAAAAGGGGATGGAAGAAGGCATTGCTCTACAAGTCTGGCGGATATCCCCATCCCTCCATTCTGCCACTCCCACCTCTAGAGAGAGAGGGAGAGAAAGAGCTAGAGAGAGATGGTGAGAGAGAGAGAGAGACCGAAAGAAAGACAGAGGAGAGAAGAAAAAGCAGACGGCTCAGTCCAGGTGCTGCGCCTCAGGGATGGACCAGTCTTCTGTTGCCTCATTATCGGAGAGAGAGAGGCTATACATTCCGGTGCCATTATTCTCCCACTCAAACAGCTCAACACAGGTCTGCTTCACTGAGCCTGGTGATGGTATAGCATAGAAAAAACTCACGGGGTGGGCACTGCCAACCAAGACCTATAGGTTAATATAACACTAGAATATAATACTGAAGACGGATCCATTTGATTTAATGCTGATTACATGCATTTCTACTTAGAATCGAGCTTCATTTCATTCTCAATGAGGATGCTAATATAACTGTCATCAGTGCACATTATGCTGCTGTTCAGATGGAATCATGGTCCTGGTCTGTCATAAATTGCCCTATCGTCTTAGATCCGTGCTTATCCTTAGGTCACCCCGGTTTAAAATGTGAATATAGAGAGAGGAGAAAGATGAAAACCAGATATTCCCTGTAGCCTACTAATACTACTGCAGATCTCAAGTCAGACATCCAGAGGAGGTGGGGGCTGGGGGGGGGCTACAGAGGTGATGACACAATTAATGTCAAATGAATACCCCTGAGCCCCCTTCTCAAATCTGTATCCCCCCACCCCCCTGCTCTATCACACATGGCCTAATCCCACATGGGGAGCTAAGCGTTAAGCGTCGTAGCCTGATTTAGCTAGCGTAGCACTGGCGTACAGGGCCGACTGGCGTCAATAATTACGGGCTGATACTGAGAGAGTAATTAGCGAGGGTGGCTAATGGCGGCAGCTTTGGAACGTTAGGGTTGATCGCTAGGAGATAGCGATGCTTCGACTAGCCTCCCATGGGCAAGAGCAGACACACAGGTTCTGAATCAGAGATGGTTCTGATGCTTAAATACTGGGTTATGTGGTTGCTGTAGGGGAGGATTGGATTGGGGCTTGGGGACTGCTGAACTCAGAGAGAGAGGTCAAATGTAGGCTGTGGTTGGTAGTTCATGTATCATTGGTGAGAGAGAGAGAGAGAGAGAGACTAACAGAGAGATAATTGAATTGAATAAACTGAATTGAGAAAATGAGAGGAATAGAGAAAGACTGTGTGTGTGTGTGTGTGTGTGTGTGTGTGTGTGTGTGTGTGTGTGTGTGTGTGTGTGTGTGTGTGTGTGTGTGTGTGTGTGTGTGTGTCTGTGTGTGTGTGTCTGTCTGTCTGTGGGTGTGTTAGACAGAGGCTCAGAATCGAGGACAGCCGTAGTGTAGTTAATAGGCCTGCAGTGGAGAGCCCTCTGTGTGTGTATGTGTGTTTCGTTATCCAGTGTTCAGTCTACCCTGACCCTCAGTAAGCATCACCTGGAACCAATGGACCTCAGAGAGATAGACACGAAAGAGAGAGTGAGAGACAGAGTGAAAGTGAGAAAAAAACAGCGCCTCTCACTGAGTAACCTGGAGCAGCACTTCAATCTGGCTGCTAACAAGCGTTCTCTATCTCTTTTTCCTCTCTCTCTCGCTCTCTTTTTTTTCTCCTCTCTCTCTCTCTCTCTCTCTCTCTCTCTCTCTCTCCCTTTCTCCTCTCTCTCTATTTCTCCTCTTCTCTCTTTCTCTCTCTCTCTCTCTATCTCTCTCTCTTACTCTCTCTCTCTTTGTCCTTCTCTCTCAGCATCTCTTTCTCCTTCTCTCTCTCTCAGCATCTCTCTCTCTCTCTCAGCCTCTCCCGCTACCTTAATCACCACAGAGTTTGTGTACACAGCAGCGTCCAGATTCCCAGAGAAGTCGCCTTGCAAGAAAGTGACTGATTAAAACCCAGGAGAGAGGAAGAGAGAGAGAGAGTTCATCCCTCCCTCTGGAGAGAGAAGCTGCAGCTTATCAAGGACCAGCTGGGGACGAGCCGCTAACAACCGTCGACAAACGATACCAAGTCTGCTTCCACATGCAATGTGGAGTCATGGACCACTGTAGTAGTAAGAAAGTGACTGTTAAAAATAACAAAATAGAAGTGTGCCATTGTTGAACTCAAATGAAAGATAGCGTTGTGTGTGGAAATAGACTTGGGATGTGCCCAAATGGCTCCCTATGTAGTGTGCTACTTTTGACCAGGGCTTGGATGAGGTTCTCTGTATGAATGAGTGTTGATATGAAGCAGTGTTCATACTGAATCAGGGCAGAGCAGAAGGGTGAGCACGGGAACCGATGCATCTATAGCTGTCGCCATGACTTTGCCACTGGTGAGGTTTCTGTGGTGGTAGAGGTGGAGAGGGAGAAAGGGTGGTGGAATTTGAAGGGCAGATTTTTACGTCAGCCTTTTAGGGATACCTTAACAGGCAGTTACAGTGGTGTGTGTGTAGGGTGGGCAGCATGTGTGTGTGTGTGTGTTGGGGGTTTCGGTGGTAGGGAAGAGGACGGTGTTGTGTTGGTGAGGCCATCCATCACAATATTGAGAGGCAATGAGGCAGCATCGGACACACTCAAACTCACTGACGCACACACACACACACCCTGCTATATCTCGTCTCACGCAGGCTCTTGCAATTCCCCCTCGCAGGCGGCTGTGGCGTCGGTTCGTCTTCGCTGAGAGGAGAGAGAGTCTAGACTGAGGCGATAGACATCTCATTAGAATCTCCTACAGCTCCACCGGCTAGCAGTCTGTCTTCCCTCTTACTGCCAGGAGAGAGTGTGTGTGTGTTCTGTGTGTGTGTGTGTGCGTTTGTGTTTGTGTGTGTGTGTGTGCGTGCGTGCGTGCGTTCATGCAAGAAAGAGAGAGGGAGAGAGAGGAGAGATGGAGAGAGAGAAAATAAGACTGATAATAGCAATAATAGTCTTGATCCTCCCATAGGCGAACAGCTCTCTCTCTCTCTCTCTCTCTCTCTCTCTCTCTCTCTCTCTCTTTCTCTCTCTCACCACTGTTTCACTCTGAATGAATTCCGAACTCGTTAGTGCTTACAGCTCTTCTCCTCCCCACCTCCTTCTGAGACTGGCCTCAGATCTGTTTCTCGTGTCTCTCAATGCCAGGGTATTTAATATGTGCCTGTATCAACTGTTCTTAGATCTCTTGCCATATACCTTTTAGTCTGTTACAATCTCTGCACTCTTAGGGCTCTATTTTCGTCTGGCTCTAAGGAGGTGCAAGAGTCAAACGCATGTTAGTTTGCAATTTGGTCATGTAAAAACTGGCGCACTGGCATTTTCCATATTTAAAGCAATGCAACTAGAACAATGTGGACTGCAAACATGTTCAACATATTGATGTAAATATCAGGCAGGCTATTTAACGAACTAGGCTATAACGGACTAACATTCGAATTGGAGTTGATGACAATGCAATACATAAAAGACCATAAATAAAACGACATATTTAGCTATGGAGCGCAATCTGATTGGCCAGTGAGGGGCCAAGCCTCGACACCCACAACTTGTTTTTTCATCAAATAAATGGCGCCACCGCCAGCTACGGCACCAATAATTCCAGCTGTGAAAATAGCACCAATATTTCTGACACACCCCTGAACCTATAATGGTACCACTAGCGCTAAGATTTACCATTGCGTTAGTTTTGTTAAAATAGAGCCCTTATAAAACAAAATGTGCTACACAGAAGCAGAAAGAGCTCATCAGATGAAAAAGGTCCCATGTAGAACCCTAGATCTCCACAAAGAACCATTTGAGAACCCTTTTTCTAAGTGTGTGCATGTACCACCCTTGTCCTCAGATCAGAATCGCTTCTCCCTCTCCTTTCCCAGCCAAGGCCATTTACACTTTGCTTATATCATCACCCTCCCTCACACAGTATCCCTCCCTCACACTTACCCCTCTGACCCCTCTCTCTCTCTCCCCAAGCCCCAGCCGTGAGTTAGTAATCCTAGCCCCAGGCTAGCCCCCGAGCGCTCTGCTAAAGGAGTAGTGCTGTCTGTGTGAGGCCTTGACCCTGTAGGTTAGAGCCAGCCAGCCAGCCACCCACGCTCACTCTCTCTCTCTCTGACTTCGGACCCTCACTCTCTCTACCTCTCTCTCTCTCCCTCTCTCTCTCACCAAGAACCCCACAGAGCACTCTCGCTCTCTCCCTTTAGTGGTAATTGCTCAGTGAGAGAAAAGAGAAAATCCGGCAGCCACTCTCAAGGTCATCTCGCCGTATGTGTGTGTGTGTGTGTGTGGAGGAGACGAGTGTCTGAGGGGAGACGAGATAGACTCACTGCCAGATGTTATAGCGTGACCCGCTCTCTGGAGAACCAATCACGGGATCCCTCTGGACCTGACCTCTAACGCCACATTCTGTGCTGAATGGTTATTGGTTAGCCTGTCATAGCTCTCTCTCTATCCCATCCATTCTCAATGACAAGTAATCATACACCTTGACTTATTTGATATTTTGTTGTGTCACAGCCTGAATTCAACATGGATTAAATAAATAAAAACTTATTGTGACAAAGTGAAAACATGTTTTTAAAACATTTTGAAAATGTATTGAAAATGTAATCTCATTTACATAAGTGAACATTTACATAACTATTCACACTCCTGAGTCAATACTTTGTAGAAGCACCTCTAGTGGTTAGAACGTTGGGCCAGTAACCGAAAAGTTGCTGGATCGAATCCCCGAGCTGACAAGGTAAAAATCTTTTCAAATCTGTATCAGTTGAATTTATTCAGTTGTACAACTGACTAGGTATCCCCCTTTCCCTTTCCTTTGGCAGTGATTACAGCTGTGAGTCTTTCTGGGAAGACTAAAACCTTTCCGCACCTAGATTGTGCAACAGTTGCCCATTATTATTTTCGAGCTGTGTCAATTTGGTTGTTGATCATTGCTACCTCTTTAGGTATCCCAAAAACATTTTAAAATGATTTGATTTAATATTTAATTTGGTATTTATTACTATAGCCCATAGAAACACGTTAAATAACAAATTAACAAATGGCAAAAAAGTTCATCATAAGGGATAAGGATTTGAAATATCTGTCCTATATCTAGGATATGTACTGTAAAAACGACTCAGGAAATATATATATATATATATACATATACAAAAATAACATAAAGGGTTAAATATGTGTAAAAAAAATCTGATAAATATATATACATATATATATATATATATATATATATATATATATTTATTTTTTGCACATATTTAACCCTTTATTTTTGTTGGCACAAAACTATTTCCATACTTCCATTAATTTGTATGGGTTACATTTCGACGAGTCCCGCACCTGTGGGCATCATAGAGCAAAATGGAAAACACCATTGTGTTTGTGAGAGTCTCTCCCTTCTATAGAGTGGTCATCTGCTACAGACGTTTTCGCGAGAAGACCGATTTTCGGGATGTCTCCAATTCTGACAAACAGCGCTGTAGCTCTGCCACTTTTCACCACAGATTTGGAAGGGTGACGTAGGTTGATGCAGTGGATTGAGACTCAGCCCATTAAAAAATAGATATCTCTAGCTTAAACTGACGGATTTTGATGTCCTTAGATTGACGCAGCGGTGAGTCAATAGGCTCTAGGGGGTTAATATGTTAAAAATATATATAATAATAATGAATAACTTACACTACGGGTCAAAAGTTTTAGAACACCTACTCATTCAAAGGTTTTTCTTTATTTTTACTATTTTCTACATTGTAGAATAATAGTGAAGACATCAAAACTATGAAATAACACATGAAATCATGTAGTAAACAAAAAAGTGTCAAACAAATCTAAATATATTCTATATTTCAAATAGCCACCCTTTGCCTTGATGACAGCTTTGCACACTCTTGGCATTCTCTCAACCAGCTACACCTGGAATGCTTTTCCAACAGCCTTGAAGGACTTTCCACATATGCTGAGCACTTGTTGGCTGCTTTTCCTTCACTCTGCGGTCCGACTCATCCCAAACCATCTCAATTGCGTTAGGTCAGGGGATTGTGGAGGCCAGATCAGGGGATTGTGGAGGCCAGGTCATCTGATGCAGCACTCCATCACTCTCCTTCTTGGTAAAATAGCCTTTACACAGCATGGAGGAGTGTTGGGTCATTGTCCTGTTGAAAAACAAATGATAGTCCCACTTAGCCCAAACCAGATGGGATGGCGTATCGCTGCAGAGTGCTGTGGTAGCAATGCTGGTTAAGTGTGCCTTGAAATCTAAACAAATCGCAGACAGTGTCACCATCAAAGCACCCCCACACCATAACACCTCTTCCTCCATGCTTTACGGTGGGAAATACACATGCGGAGATCATCTGTTCACCCACACCGCGTCTCACAAAGACACTGCACTCCAGACCAAAGGACAAATTTCCACCTGTCTAATGTCTATTGCTTGTGTTTCTTGGCCCAAGCAAGTGTCTTCTTCTTATTGGTGACCTTTAGTAGTGATTTCTTTGCAGCAATTTGACCATGAAGGCCTGATTCACGCAGTCGCCTCTGAACAGTTGATGTTGAGATGTGTCGGTTACTTGAACTCTGTGAAGCATTTATTTGGGCTGCAATTTCTGAGGCTGGTAACTCTAATGAACTTATCCTCTGCAGCAGAGGTAACTCTGGGTCTTCTATTCCTGTGGTGGTCCTCATGAGAGCCAGTTTCATCATAGTGCTTGATGATTTTTGCGATTGCACTTGAAGAAACGTTCAAATTTCTTGAAATTTTCCGTATTGACTGACTTTTCTGTCTTAAAGTAATGAAACTATTGTTTCTCTTTGCTTATTTGAGCTGTTTTTTCCATAATATGGTCTTGGTCTTTTACCAAATAGGGCTATCTTCTGTATAACCCCCTAACTTGTCATAACACAACTGATTGGCTCAAACACATTAAGAAGGAAAGAAATTCCACAAATTATCTTTGAAGAAGGAACAAATCTCAAATGAATCCACTTTAAATTCAGGTTTAAATTCAGGTTGGGGACTACCGGTAATGATTGAGTGACTCTCTCTCTCTCTCTCTCTCTCTCTCTCTCTCTCGCTCACCACTGTTTCACTCTTAATTAATTTCTCACTCATTAGTGCTGCAGCCCACAGCCCGTCTCTTCTCCATACACCCTCCCTCCCTCCCTCCCTCCCTCGCTCCCTCGCTCCCTCCCTCCCTCCCTCCCTCCCTCCCTCCCTCCCTCTCTCTGTCATACAGTACAGAGGAGTCTCTCTTCTCCTTCCCAAACAAGCCTCCAGGGAAAGGCAGTCCCATACCTAAACAGCTGTGTTTCCC
This sequence comes from Oncorhynchus nerka, assembly GCF_034236695.1. NCBI lineage: Eukaryota > Metazoa > Chordata > Actinopteri > Salmoniformes > Salmonidae > Oncorhynchus > Oncorhynchus nerka. Next base: position 26,646,010 of record NC_088398.1, read on the forward strand.
AGCTGGGAGGCTCTCTCCTTAGGTGCCCCACCACCATCTGTCCAGCTGGGACTGGAGACAGCTCACCTCCTGGAGATGTACAGTAGTGTACCAGCACCCTAACTACTGATACAGGGTCAGAGATATCTACACCCACAGACCACCTAATGGTTAAGATTAGAGGAAATCTGATTTTTAGATCTGTAGTAAAGGCATGGGTGGAAAGTATGGAGTAGTAGAAGACGGCCCCTAACAATGGCCCCTAACCACTGACTGACACAGGGTAAGATATTTCTTCATCTACCGACCACATTTTGATTAAGGTTAAAGGTAATCTTACCCTAGATAAGTGGTTAATGACAACATCTACCACGAGGAAGCCTGATCCCAGATCTGTTTATGCTGTCTTGCCATCTCCTGGTTCCTTCTGGTTCATTGTCATGCCAAACATGACAACTACACAGCACAAACTGATCTGGTAACAGGGTTAAGGTTGTGGGTGGTTGAGTTGGGTGGCTTTTGGAGGCAGGGCCCAGGGTGGTCTATCCATCCAGGCTGGGGTCCCTGGTTCTTGTGTTGTGGGACCAGGGGGGAAGCAGTGTGAGCCTGTGAGGACCAAGGGGGGTTGTGTGGGGAGAGCCCAGCCCAGGAGGAGACATCCAGCCCAAGCCAGCCAGCCTTCTCCTCAGCCCTCTGCGATCACTGACACTAATTGAGGGGCCATGAATTATAGATGAATTCTGTGGTGGCTCATGCAGCACTCTCTCTCTCTCTTCATCTCTCCATCGCTCTCTCTCTCTATACCTCTCCTTCTTACACTATTACTTCCCTCTCTTGGACCCTACCTTACTCTGCCTGCTTCATTGACTCTATCAGACAGCAGACACAGCGTTGGCATGCACATGTATGCTGCAGTGCACTATGGACCTCCAGTTGGGAGTTATGGGTATCCGAGAGGGTCAGACAGAGATGTTTGGGGGCAAAGGTGTAGCTGGTCAGAGAGAGAGAGAGAGAGAGAGAGAGAGAGAGAGAGAGGGGTGTGTGTGTGTGTTGTAGTGTGAGTGTGTAGAATGTGCATAGTGTGATTGTGTCAGTGTGCATAGTGGCAAAAATGAAAATACAATTGAAGGGTCAATGCAGATAGTCCGTGTGGCCAATATGTCAGCTATTTAGCAGTCTTATGGCTTGGAGATTGAAGCTGTTCTTGAGTCTGTTGGTGTCAGACTTGATGCTCCAGTACCGCTTGCCGTGTGGAAGCAGAGAGAACAGTCTATGGCTTGGGTGTTGGTTCCTTTCACACCACCTGATATAGAGATCCTGGGTGTCAGGGAGCTCGGCTCCGGTGATGCACCACACTCTGTAGTGTCTTGTGATCAGGGTTAGTGCAGTTGCCATACAAGCAGTGATGCAGCAAGTCAAGATGCTCTCAATAGTGCAGCTGTAGAACGTTTTGAGGATTTTGAGGGCCCGTGCCAAATCGGTTCTGTTGTGCCGCCTTCACGACTGTTTGCGTATTTGTGGACCGTTTTAAGTCTTTAGTGATTTGGACACGAGGAACATGAAGCTCTCGACCCGCTCCACTCCAGCCCTGTCTATGTGGATGGGGGCTCGCTCGCCCCCCATTTCCTGTAGTCCACAGTCAGCTCCCTTGTCTTACTGACGTTGAGGGAGAGGTTGTTGTCCTGGCACCACTGCCAGGTCACTGACCTCCTCCCTGTAGGCTGTCTCCTCATTGCCGGTGATTAGGCCTACTACTGTCGTGTCGTCAGAAAACATGATGAAGGTGTTGGAGTCATGCAGTCGTTGGTGAACAGGGAGTACAGGAGGGGACTACGCACAATCCCCTGTGGGGCTCCAGTGTTGAAGGTCAGCGTGGCGGAGGTAATGTCGCCTACCCTCACCACCTGGGTTCAGCCCGTCAGGAAGTCCAGGATCCAGTTGCGAAGGGAGGTGTTCAGTGACGAGCTTGGGGGGGGGACTATCATGTTGAACGCTGAGCTATAGTCAAGGAACAGCATTATCACGTAGCTATTCCTCTTAGGTGGTTGAGGGCAGTGTGGAGTGCAATTGAGGTTGCATCGTCTATGGATCTGTTGGGGTGGAATGCAAATTGGAGTGTCTGGGATGATGGAGTTGATGTGTGCGATAATCAGCCTTCAAAGCCCTTCATGGTTACAGATGCGAATGCTACAAGGCGGTAGTCAGCCTTAGAGTTATTGGGAACAGGAATGATGGTGGTCAGCTTGAGAAATGGGTGGATTACAGACTGAGAGGTTGAACATGACTGTGAATATGCCTGCCAGCTATTCTGTGCATGCTCTGAGAATGCGCCCTGGAGTACCGTCAGGCCCTGCGGCTTTACGAGTGATGACCTTATTATAAACCTTACTCACGTCGGCCTCGGAGAGCGAGATCAGCCAGTCCCCTGTGTCAACGAGGGCCCTCGTGCACGGCTCAGTGTTGTTTTTTCCCGAAGCGGGCATAAAAGGTAGTTAGCTCGTCGATGCTATCGGCGGTGTCCCAGAACATAATCCAGTCAGAGCTAGCAAAACAGCCTTGTAGCATAGCTAGAGGCATGTGTCTTCAGAGGCATACTACCATCACTATGTCTCTGGGGAATATTTCTCTCTCAATTCAATTCAATTCAATTCAAGGGGCTTTATTGGCATGGGAAACGGGTTAACATTGCCAAAGAAAGTGAGGAATATAATATACAAAATTGAAATAAACAATACAAATTAACAGTAAACATTACACATACAGAAGTTTCAAAACAATAAAGACATTACAAATGTCATATTATATACATATATAATATCTTTGTCCCCATCTCCATCACCCTTCACCCTCTATCTTTCCCTCCCTGTCTCATTCATGTCTTTCGAGATCCCAGGTGCTTACCATCAGTAATTTGGCTTGGCTGTCACTTGTTTCCTTGTTTTCTCCATTGGCTCGCACTCAAGTGGGAAATCACAAGTGTGTGTGAGGGTGTACTTGTGTGTGTGTACACAGTAGAATTGAATAGAATTGAAGAGTTTTGCACAGCTCATATTGACGCCCATAATGCTGGTGTTTTTATTTCTTGTACATTGAAAGGTCATCCATGGATTCTGAGTCCTTTTCAAGGTGATAAATGAATCATCTATAAAAGAGTGACCAAGAAAAAACAATAGCTAGAGCCTATAACTGTTAGTCCATTCTATTTTTCTACAGAGACCAGAGTCATATCATCTGTATCAACTGCCTCCGCGGATACATTGTCTCGCAAGTGTCACATGGACAGAATCAAAGCGTGTCCTTCTCCACAACTCTTTCTTCCCTTTCTTCAGATGACTAGTGAGGCGATACAGAGAAAGAGAGAAAGAGAAAGGGAGTGAGAGGATAAGAAAGGGTTATTTGTGCGCCCATGCGTTAGTGTATATATATGCATGTAGTGTGAATGTACAAGTCTAAGTGGCTGGTGTTACACTCTATGTCTCTCTCTCTCTCTCTCTCTCTCTCTCTCTCTCTCTCTCTCTTCCTAGTTGTAGAAAATAGTATTTTTGTACGCCTCTATGCATTGTGTAAAGCTACATCAGTGGAGGCTCCCCAGAGGAGGAAGGGGAGGACCATCCTACTCAGTGAATTTCATAAAAAGAACAGTTGTGAAACATTAAAAAAGCAATCCTTTTTTTTTAGATAAAACTACACTAAATATATTCCCATGTCACCAGCCTCAACAGCACTCTGTAGGGTAGCACCATGGTGTAGCTGGAGGACAGCTATATTCCGTCCTCCTTTTTGTTTGTTAACATTTCACTTACTTAGTTAATGCAGCCAATTTATTGATTTTACACATACATTTTAATAAAAGAGATCAAAGTTCATTCAAGTTGCCTTTTTGTTAATTCCCCTGACGTAGAATTGCATGAAATGCGTTTATAAAAGGCCACATTTTTTCCCAGACCCTAAGGCTACGAAAAATGTTCCCCATGTAAGTGCCTCTACTCTACTGCTCTATGCTACTACGCAAATGCAATGATATGCAATGCTTTATTTTGAAGGTGATTTTCTTCCCCCCTCATGCCTTCCGGTGCCTCAGAGCTCCCCAGGTCACGCTCCTCTCGCACTCACTTTTTGTTCCGGCACCTCCCGATTTATAAATGATGTTACATTGAGCTGAGTGAATGGGAAATGAATGACAGTCATCCAATATGCTTTAACTGAAATAAGGCCATGCTCATTAATGCCATGCGCATTAAAAAATATTGTCCTGCCTAATCTATAACGGCACCGAACGCCACTGACCTGCATGTACTGTGAATGTACAGTCTGAGTAGCCGTTATCTGTTATTGCTCCCCTACCCCCTCGCCTCCTCTCCTCTCCTCCCTCTCTCTGTCTTTTTCTTTCTCTGTCGCACACTCACTCCCCCCTCTCACCCACCCTCCTTCCTGGTTGTCGTGTCTGCCACTGTGTCGTGCTAACTCCTGACAGCATAGCCTAGTGAATAATTGATGGCAGGGATGTGAAAGTTTGATGCGTGGCTCATGGGCAGATTTAACCTGCAGGCTGAGCATGCCTTTGCCCATCAGCCAGCTCTCTCTCTCTCACACACACACACACAGAAACACACACACACACAGTCGCTCCCTTTCTCTTTTTCCCTGTCTTTCTTTAGTTCTTTCTTTCGCTCTTTCTCTCTCTCTCTCTCTCTCTCTCTCTCTCTCTCTCTCTCTCTCTCTCTCTCTCTCTCTCTCTCTCTCTCTCTCTCTTTTGCCAAACAGCCCTCTGTCTGCACAATGGATAACTCTCTGTACAGTAAAGTCAGCGACATACTGCAGCCACGAACAGCAACACATGTCAAGAGACAACCAGAATTACCTTGATGACCGTCAATTGGTCATAGCTCTTTAGATCTACAGGAACAGTCGTGCAAAACTCAAGGAGTGCAACAGACCATAAACAAGGAATGCCATTACCAAAATACACAAGGAATGCTTTGGGTCGTTCCACCAATTCCGTGTCTTTTGAGAAGTCTAACTTGATCCAACAAACTTCTGATTTCGCCTCATTTTAACATTGTCATGAAGAGCACATGTTCAACTTCCCATCTCAATAGAGAAAATTAATACAAATAAAAGACTATAGTGCCTATTAACTGCCAAATAAAGTAACAGGGTTGACCGTAATAGGGTTGACAATTTCATATTAAATCAGACATAAATCCCCTTGTGACAAGGGGGAAATTGATTTTTGTTGTGTGCAACAGGGAGTGGCAATTGAATGCAAGCAAAAAAATGATAATTGCTAGAACATTTCTAGCCTGTCTATCTATGGGTAACAGAGTTGACATGTTATGCTCAACCATCTTAGTTTTCCACCACAAAACACCAGGAAACGGGCCAAAATAGTAGAACCAGCTCACCTGTTTTTACACTATAATTTGACTGTAGGATGTTCGATGTTACTTTTGAAAAAAATATTCAAAAGAGAGCAGTTTCACCATTTTAAAACTGGAGTTCAGTTCACATAAAAGGGTTGACCTTAAAATGAGGGACAGACAGTAAATGAATCGCTTATCACGTGTGTGTGTGTGTGTGTGTGTGTGTGTGTGTGTGTGTGTGTGTGTGTGTGTGTGTGTGTGTGTGTGTGTGTGTGTGTGTGTGTGTGTGGGTGCGTGCGTGCGTGCGTGTGTGTGTGTGCGTGCGTGCAGGGGCGGACTGGCCATCTCGTATTTCGGGCAAATCCACCGCGTCTCGATTGTTGTATGCACAGGATCGTACTAGCTCTAAGATTTTAAAAGCCTGTTATATTAAATGAAGTGCCCTTTAAAGAGATACTTCGGGAACTTGGCAGAGGCTCTTTATGATGGGCACAGAGACATAAATTGGTACCAACAAATTCATCTGACTCTTGGGAAGACAATTAAAGGGCCTCATTGCCAATATCCATAAGAGTCCCTTTAGTATAGGCCTTCCACATTTAGGAAGATTTTAATTAACTGGCTAATAATGGGGGCCTCAAATAAAAAATTAAAAAATATAATTGGCCCTTATTGGGGCCTCTATGGAAAAAAATGGGCCTTTTTTGGTTCCTCTAGGAAAATAATGGGCAGGTGTGGTGGCCTGAAGGAAGAAAATGGGCTTGAGTCTTAGGAATGCCAGGGCCGATTTTTGGTCCCAGTCCGCCCATGTATGTGCAACAAACATCCATGCGGAAGGTCTAAAGCTCTCTCTCTTTCTGTGTCCCTGTCTCTCTCATGATTCCCCTGCTGCTGTGTGTGGATGTGTCATGAAGGAGACATCAGAACCCCATCTGTTGATTTATTCATGATATCACTTTTAATATCATTTACTGTGACACAGGAGTCTGCATCTCAAATAAGCCTGCAGGCGACTTTGTGTGTGTGTCTCTCTCTCTCTCTCTGCGTGTGCGTGTGTGTGCGGTATGGGGATGTCATGGTGTGTATTTGTTGGAAGATGTGGGGGTGTGCATGTGTGGGGGTGTGAAGGGTTGAGAATATATGGGTGAGGAAGGGGACTATGTGTGGGACTGGTATGATATGCCTGTAGGCCTAAGAGTAGGTAATGGGGAATGCAAGCTATAAGGTTGATATCAACATGTAAAGCAATATAAGGTGAAAGTATTGCGAAAGTATTCATCCCCCTTAGCATTTTTACTATTGCCTTACAACCTGGAATTAAAATAGATTGTTTGAGGGGTTTGTATCATTTGATTTACACAACATGCCTACCACTTTGAAGATTCAAAATATTATTTATTGTGAACAAGAAATAACACATAAAAACAGAAAACTTAAGCATGCATAACCCCCCCCCAGGTCAATACTTTGTAGAGCCACCCTTTGCAGCCATTACAGCTGTAAGAATCTTTGGGTATGTCTCTATAAGCTTGGCACATCTAACCACTGGCAAAGCTGCTCCAGCTCCTTCAAGTTGGATGGGTTCTGCTGGTGTATCAATCTTTAAGTCATACCACATGTTCTCAATTGGATTGAGGTCTGGGCTTTGACTAGGCCATTCCAAGACATTTAAATGTTTCCCCTTAAACCACTTGAGTGTAGCTTTAGCAGTATGCTTAGGGTCATTGTCCTGCTGGAAGGTGAACCTCCGTCCAGTCTCAAATTTCTGGAACAAAAACAGGTTTCCCTCAATAATTTCCCTGTATTTAGTGCCATCCATCATTCCTTCAATTCTGACCAGTTTCCCAGTCCCTGTCGATGAAAAACATACCCACAACATGATGCTGTCACCACCATGCTTCACTATGGGGATGGTATTCTCGGGGTCATGAGAGGTGTTGGGTTTGCGCCATACATAGTATTTTCCTTGATGGCCAAAAAGCTCAATTTTAGCCTGATCTATCCAAAGTACCTTCTTCCATATGTTTGGGGAGTCTCCCAAATGCTTTTTTACAAACACCAATCATGTTTGCTTATTTTTTTCTTTAAGCAATGGCCTTTTCTCTGGCCACTCTTCCGTAAAGCCCAGCTCTGTGGAGTGTAAAGCCCAGCTCTGTGGAGGTAATTGGTTGCACCAGATCTTATTTAGGGGCTTCATAGCAAAGGGATGAATACAAATGCACGCACCACCTCGGTATTTATTTATTTATTTTTCATTTAACCAATTTCGACTATTTTGCGTATGTCCATTGCATGAAATCCAAATAAAAATAAATTTAAATTACAGGTTGTAATGCAACAAAATAGGATAAATGCTAAGGGGGTATTCACAAGGCACTGTATAGTGGAGTCTGCCCGTCTGTCCGTCCGTCCGTCCGTCCGTCTATAAATAATGACGGCGCATCCCCATATTTGTACGTTTGCAATATATGTCAATGTGGTTGTCAGTCTACATCATAAAGTAAATGCCTTTTCACTTTTCAATTTGTCTCAAACCTCAACGCCATCCAGCATTTCCTTGAGATGTTACAGCGACATTATTCTCACTTAGACTATAAAAACGTAATTTGACATAGTTTTCTAAGGTCAATCTTCTTCACACACGTCAATCTCTTCTTCTTTTTTGTGTGCTTATTATCTATTAGAGTCTTTCATTTAACGGCGAGGAACGGGTGGGTGGATGGAGCAGGAGGGGAGTGCAGGAAGTGTGATTTCATTTGGTTATAATCTAATTTGCTTTGATTAAACATGTATGCAAATCCCTCTTAGCATGGGGATCAGCAAGACGAAGCGACACATTTCTCTCTCGCCGCCTCCTCTCCTCCTCACACTCCTCCAATCCAGCCCCCCTCCCCCTCGTTGCCCTAACCACTAAATTAAGAGTTGTGTGAATTGGAGCTGAGACCTATGTCATGCTGATACTGTAGATGCTGTATAAATACAATAGATATATGCAGGTGACATTTGACCTTAGCCCATCACACAGGGTGTGATGTCACTCCTGCTGGCCACATACTGTACAGCCCTCAGTTCTGATGTGGTTTGATTTGAAATGTGTAGTGTAGAGGGCATGTGTGTGTGCGCGAGTGTCCACCAACAGTGCGTCAGTGTTTGTGTGAGTGCCCATGCTGTCGGAAAGTGACTTTGCCAAGACTCACATGTCTCCTCGAGGTTGATACCCCCTTCAGCTGCCCACTGCTGAAGGTCACTCTGCCATATTCCTGGTCTCTCTCTCTGTCTGTCTCTCTCTCTGTCTCGGTCTCTCACTTTCTCTCAGGGCCGTGAACAGACCTTTCAGGGGGCATGTGCTCAAAATGAAAAAAAGGGGCACCCCTTTTATGAAGCACTCCTCCCCCTGCTTCCTAATACATATCTCGAAATTCATATAATACCAAATGCCTCTGTAAAGAGCAGAGTATAAGCTTATGTATTTCTGCAACAACACACTCACTCATCATCACAAATTAAAAGAAAACTAGTTACAGTGCCTCCTAAAGACCTGATTGACATCGGGAAAAGAGGGTGAGTTATCAGGTGATCGTTGATGATTGATTTAAATCTGCTAGTTAGTGATCTCAATTTAGTTTATTCTCTGCTGCACATATCAGCCATATCTCTCTCTCTCTCTCTCTCTCTCTCTCTCTCTCTCTCTCTCTCTCTCTCTCTCTCTCTCTCTCTCTCACACACACACACACACACACTCCCTCCCCTCTACCTCTCAATGTCCCCAGTGCATGAGTGTCTCAGTGACCACTGCCCCAGGCCGCTAACAACCTTCATCTGGAGAAACAATAGTGGACAAGCTCCCTGTGCTATGACACAGGCTGTGTGGAGGAGGCCAGCAGGGCTATGTGTGTGAGCGTCTGGCTGGCTGGCTGTGTCAATCTGTACAATTTTCTTCATGTCTGCGCGCCTCTGTTGATCTGTCTCCTCTCTCTCTTCTCTCCCTCGGTGAGTATGCAGTAATGAACTATGCCCAGCTCCTCTCTCTCCCTCTCTCTCTTCCACTCTCTCCTCTCCTCCCTCTTTCGCTCTCTCCTCCCTTTCTCCCAGCCCCAGCCAGCCTGTTCTTCAGTGTTATGTAACCACGGAGACAGATGCTGAATCATCAGCTGCCCCTTGGCAGTCTCTCTGCCCAGAGGGTGCCAGGAGGAGACTGCCCTTCTCCATCCCCCCTTCACAAACACACACACACGCATGCATGCATTCCGCGTGTGTGTCACACACACACACACACACACACACACACACACACACACACACACACACACACACACACACACACACACACCATGAACTAATTCACATTAGCCCAGACACACACACATGCTCCACGATGGAACTGTAGTGAGAGGGGAGGTGGAGGAAGCCTCTTTAATGTGTTTCCATGAGAAGAGAGAGAAAGGGAGGGAGAGCAGGAGAGACAGATCCCTCAGCTGTCTGGTGGGTTTTGATGTGGTGAAGAAAGGGTTTTTCATGTTCCTCAACTCTGAAGATGAATTGCTTTTGAAGTGAGTTAGCTAGTTTGTTAGCGTCAGTTGGATTAATTTTCTCTCGCCTTTTCCCTTCTCGTTTGATCTATTTGGAGGTTTGTGTTTGAATCATGCTGCTCATCCTTTTGTCTAAAATGGTATTCAAAAGGTTTTATGGTCAACTTGAAGGCCTGGCACCTATCATCTCTTAGAGGAGTAACAACTCATTCTGAAGTAATGGTAACAAGACCAAAATAATGGTGACAACTAATACTAACATAATGGTGACCACTCATATTGAAATAATGGTAACCATTAATACTGAAATCATGAGGTTAACAACTGTTAACGGAAATAATTCTAACAACTAACAGAGGTGTCATGCCCATAGGGTCCACAAGGGTTAGATTTTAACTGCTCGTGATGTTGCAGGCTATGTAGCCTATTGATTCCTTCTTGATGAATAAATAAAGCCAACATTTTGTTTTTGTTTTTAGGTAATACTAGCCACCTAGAAATGATATGAAGTTGGCTTTATCTAGCCACCTACTGTAGATAGCTAGCCACCTACTCCCAACCTCATAACTAGCTACCAATCCATTTCACGCAATCAGTCAAATTGGAGTAGCTTATCTAACTATCTTAGCTGGCATGCCTGACTTAGAAAGGACCAAGATTTCTTTAATTATTGGGTTATACTATACTATAAACCAGTGTGGCAGCTGTACAAAATGAATAAGGCATACAATCAATGTGCGTTATTAATTCAAATGACAATAGAACAGGTAAAGAGGTATGCTTAGATAACCTACTGTATGCAGAAAAAAAATACATATTTTTTGACAGAATTAGGCATAATGATTATGGCTGCAGATTGCAGAAAGCTCCTTCCTGTTTTAGGTGTTTGAAATAATGGTTACAATTAACGCTGAAATAATGGTTATCTCTAAGTAAGGGATAAACGCAGACGCTCTGTACATTACTTAGGAAATAATGGACGACGCAGCGTGATGAGTTGTAATGAGGCGAAGCCGTTTATCCCACTTATACCACAGTATTTCTACAGTTGAGGTCGGAAGTTCACATACACTTAGGTTGGAGTCATTAAAACTCGTTTTTCAACCACTACACTAATTTCTTGTTAACAAACTACAGTTTTGGCAAGTCGGTTAGGACATCTACTTTGTGAATGGCACAAAGTCATTTTCCCCACCATTGTTTACAGACAGATTATTTCACTTATAATGCAATGAATCACAATTCCAGTGGGTCAGAAGTTTACATACACTGAGTTGATTGTGCCTTTTATTAACAGCTTGGAAAATTCCAGAAAATTATGTCATTGCTTTAGAAGCTTCTGATAGGCTAATTAACATATTTTGAGTCAGTAGGAGATGTGCCTGTGGATGTATTTCAAGACCTACCTTCAAAATCAGTAGCTCTTTGCTTGACATCATGAAAAAATATAAAGAAATCACCCAAGACCTCAGAAAAAACATTCTGGTTCATCCTTGGGAGCAATTTCCAAACGCCGGAAGGTACCACGTTCATCTGTACAAACAATGTACTCATGGGACCACGCAGCCATCATCCTGCTCAGGAAGGAGACGTGTTCTGTCTCCTACAGATGAACGTACTTTGGTGCGAAAAGTGCAAATCAATCCCAGAACAACAGCAAAGGACCATGTGAAGATGCTGGAGGAAACAGGTACAAATGTATCTATATCCACAGTAAAATGAGTCCTATATCGACATAACTTGAAAGGCCACTCAGCAAGGAAGAAGCTACTGCTCCAAAACTGCCATTAAAAAAGCCAGACTACGGTTTGCAACTGCACATGGGGACAAAGATCTGACATTTTGGAGAAATGTCCTCTGGTGTGATGAAACAAAAATAGAACTGTTTTGCCATAATGACCATCGTTATGTTTGGAGGAAAAAGGGGGAGGCTTGCAAGCCGAAGAACACCATCCCAACCGTTAAGCACGGGGGTGGCAGCATCATGTTGTGGGGGTGCTTTGCTGCAGGAGTGACTGGTGCACTTCACAAAATAGATGGGATCATGAGGTGGGAAAATTATGTGGATATATTGAAGCAACATCTCAAGACATCAGTTAAAGCTTGGTCACAAATGGGTCTTCCAAATGGACAATGACCCCAAGCATACTTCCAAAATTGTGAAAAAATTACTTAAGGACAACAAAGTCAAGGTGTTGGAGTGGCTATCACAAGGACCTGACCTAAATCCCATAGAAAATTTGTGGGCAGAACTGAAAAAGCGTTTGCGATCAAGGAGGCCTACAAACCTGAGTCAGTTACACCAGCTCTGTTAGGAGGCATGGGCCATAATTCACCCAACTTATTGTGAGAAGGTTGTGGAAGGCTACCCAGAACATTTGGCCTAAGTTAAACAATTTAAAGGCAATGCTACTAAATACCAATTGAGTGTATGTAAACGTCTGACCCACTGGGAATGTGATGAAAGAAATAAAAGCTGAAATAAATCATTCTCTCTACTATTATTCTGACATTTCACATTCTCAAAATAAAGTGGTGTTCCTAACTGACCTAAGACAGGGAATTTTTACTAGGATTAAATGTCAGGAATTGTGAAAAACTGAGTTTAATGTATTTGGCTAAGGTGTATGTAAACTTCTGACTTCAAATGTATATATTTTAGATGGTGCCGACAAATATGGCAGCTCTGCTTCTAGCTCCTAAACATCTTTGCAGTATTTTGTTATGTTGTGTGTTAACCCAGAAATGTTTTGTTGTTATTACATACCGGCGGAAATAACGTTTGGATATCAGAGCGGTGGTAGCTCACCAGCATTACGACCAAGAATACGACTTTCCCGAATTGGATCCTTGGTTAGTACCCCCAGGGCAATTTAACTTATTCCAGAGGCTGCTCCAAAACACCGCTGGCGGAAAAGAGTTATTCGGAGTGGACTTCTCGTCCAACTCAGGAGGTGTGCACACCATCCACCGCTCCGAGTATATGACTTGTGAATGTTCAGTCTCTGGACAATAAAGTAGACGAGCTCAGAGCGAGGATCTCCTTCCAGAGAGATAATCAGGGATTGTAACATAATCTGTTTCATGGAAACATGGCTCTCTCTGGATACTGTCCCATCCATACAACTCGCTCTGGAAAAACATTGGACCACTGCTACTCAACTTTTTGAAATGCCTACAAGGCCCTCCCCCGTCCTCCCTTTGACAAATCTGATCATGACTCCATTTTGCTCCTCCCTTTCTATAGGCAGAAACTCAAACAGGAAGTACCCATGCTAAGGTCTATTCAACTCTGGTCTGACCAATCAGAATCCATGCTTCAAGATTGTTTTGATCACGCGGACTGGGATATGTTTCGGGTAGCCTCTGAGAATAACATTGATGAATACACGGATATGAGATGTTGTATCCACAGTGACTATTAAAACCTACCCAAACAGTGTAGTTATTCCCTCCTTAAGGCAATAAAACAGGCAAAACATCACTATAGAGACAAAGTGGAGTCGCAATTCAATGTCTCAGACACGAGACGTATGTAGCAGGGTCTACAGACAATCATGGACTACAAAGGGAAAACCAGCTATGTCGCGGACACTGACGTCTTGCTTCCGGACAAGCTAAACACTTTCTACGCCTGCTTTGAGGATAACACAGTACCACTGGCGCGGACCGCTACCAAGGACTGTGGGCTCTCCTTCTCTGTGGCCAACGTGAGCAAGGCTGCCGGCCCAGAAGGCCGCGCCTCAGAGCATGCGCAGACCGGCTGGCTGGTGTGTTTACGGACATATTCAATCTCTCCATATCCCAGTCTGCTGCCCCCACATGCTTCAATATGTCCACCATTGTTCCTGACCCAAGAAAGGATGAAGTGCTTTTTTATTTTAATACATTTAAAAATATATATATATCACACCTTTATTTCACCTTTATTTAACCAGGTAGGCCAGTTGAGAACAAGTTCTAATTTACAACTGCGACCTGGCCAAGAAAACGCAAAGCAGTGCGACAAAAATAACAACAAAGAGTTACACATGGAATAAACAAACGTACAGTCAATAACACAATAGAAAAATCTGTACACAGTGTGTGCAAATGAAGTAAGGAGGTAAGGCAATAAATAGGCCATAGAGGCGAAGTAATTACAATTTAGCAATTAACACTGGAGTGATAGATGTGGAGATGAGGATGAGCAAGTAGAAATACTGGTGTGCAAAAAGCAGAAAAGCAAAAACAAATATGGGGATGAGGTAGGGAGTTGGACGGGCTATTTACATATGGGCTGTGTACAGCTGCAGCGATCGGTAAGCTGCTCTGACAGCTGATGCTTAAAGTTAGTGAGGGAGATATAAGTCTCCAACTTCAGTGATTTTTCGCAATTCGTTCCAGTAAATTGGCAGCAGAAAACTGGAAGGCAAGGCGGCCAAAGGAGGTGTTGACTTTGGGGATGACCAGTGAAATATACCTGCTGGAGTGCGTGCTACGGGTGGGTGTTGCTATGGTGACCAGTGAGCTGAGATAAGGAGGAGCATACAGGTACAGTGGTGGGTAGTATATCGGACTTTGGTGACAAAGCGGATGGCACTGTGATAGACTGCATCAAGTTTGCTGAGTAGAGTATTGCAGGCTATTTTGTAAATGACATCGCTGAAGTCAAGGATCGGTGGGATATTCAGTTTTATGCGGGTATGTTTGGCAGCATGAGTGAAGGAGGCTTTGTTGCAAAATAGGAAGCCGATTATAGATTTTATTTTGGATTGGAGATGCTTAATGTGAGTCTGGAAGGAGAGTTTACAGTCTAGCCATTTATAGTTGTGCACATATTCTAAGTCAGAACCGTCCAGAGTAGTGACGCTAGTCGGGCGGGTGGGTGTGGGCAGCGATCGGTTGAAGAGCATGCATTTAGTTTTACTAGCATTTAAAAGCATTTGGAGGCCACTGAAGGAGTGTTGTATAGCATTGAAGCTCGTTTGGAGGTTTGTTAACACAGTGTCCAAAGGGCCAGAAGTATACAGAATGGTGTCGTCTCACCTGCAGCAAGAGCGACATCATTGATATATACAGAGAAGAGAGTTGGCCCGAGAATTGAATACTGCGGCACCCCCAAAGAGACTGCCAGAGGTCCAGACAACAAGCCCTCCGATTTGACACACTGAACTCTATCTGAGAAGTAGTTGGTGAACCAGTCGAGGCAGTCATTAGAGAAACCAAGGCGGTTGAGTCTGCCGATAAGAATGCGGTGATTGACAGAGTCGAAAGCCTTAGCCAGGTCGATGAAGACGGCTGCACAGTACTGTCTTTTATCGATGGTGGTTATGATATCGTTTCGGACCTTGAGTGTGGCTGAGGTGCTCCCGTGACCAGCTTGGAAACTGGATTAGAGAAGGTACGGTGGGATTCGAAATGGTCGGTGATCTGTTTGTTCAATTGGCTTTCGAAGACTTTAGAAAGAGAGGGCAGGATGGATATAGGTCTGTAACAGTTTGGGTCTAGAGATTGAAAAACAGCTTCTATCTCAAAGCCATCAGACTGTTAAATAGCCATCACTAGCCAGCCTCCACCCGGTTACGCAGCCCTGCACCTTAGAGGCTGCTGCCCTATGTACATAGACTTGGAATCAGTAGCCACTTTAATAATGTTTACATACTGCTTTACTCATCTCATATGTATATACTTTATTCTATTCCACTGTACTTTAGACCCTGAAGAAGGGTGATGCCGAGTGGCTTTTTACACCAATAATTTACTGGGAGGTTATACATATGGATTGGTGGTATTTTACCAAGTACATTACTGGGTTATACATATGGATTGGTGGTATTTTACCAAGTACATTACTGGGTTATACATATGGATTGGTGGTATTTTACCAAGTACATTACTGGGTTATACATATGGAGTGTGTTAATCTCTTTGTTTTTATAGCTTCCTGTTTATTCTCAGTTACTCAGCACCTCTACACTAAATAATGTTCTCTCGGTGTGCGCCAGCTCATGCTTTTAATTAGTCAATGCCACTCTGACATTGCTCTATCTAATATTTATATATTTCTTAATTCCATTCTTTTACTATTAGATTTGTGTGTATTGTTGTGAATTGTTAGATACTACTGCACTGTTGGAGCTAGGAACACAAGCATTTCGCGACACCCGCAATAACATCTGCTAAATATGTGTATGTGACCAATATAATTTGATTTGATTTGATTTACCAAAGAAATCCATATGAAAGCACACATTTACCGGTAGAAACATATATATTATTTTATTTATATAACATTTTTATGAGAAAATTCATACTTTCTCATCTTTTGGTTGCTAGAGACACGACCCAGTCGTTCGCTCAATTAGTTAGATATTTATGGACACAATACAGTAATTCGTTCTTTATGTTCCATTGCCATGCTCAGTGGCAATGTTCTTATGCCTTGTTTGCTGCTAGCTAGCCAACTAGCTACTAGCCAACTAGTTGCTGAAAGCAACTTGTCAAACTACAAATGTGGGTGGATTTGACAGCATAGCGCCACTTGAGTCATGACTGCACTGCAACAGTAGGAACCAGAGAAATTCATGTCCATCGCTCACCACGTTTAGGTCATCGGCTGCTCCCAAAAAATATGTCTCTGCAAAAAGAAATCAATGTTTGTTGATTTTAGCAGATTAGCTATCTAGCTACATTTGTCTTCATTGGGCCTGTGTTTTAAATGCATCCAGTTTAGGTTTGTGTGGTTGTTGGTTTAGCTTTCAGTAACTTTGTAGCAAATAAAATCTAATTATATTTGTCACATGCGCCGAATACAACAGGTGTAAACCAGTGAAATGCTTACTTACAAGCCCTTAACCAACAATGCAGTTTTAGGAAAAAGTGTTAAGAAGGTATTTACTAAAATAAAAAAATATATTTAAAAAATATTTTTTTAAATAAAAAATTACAAATAATTAAGGAGAAAAAATTAAATAACAGTAGCGAGGCTATATACAGGGGGTACAGGTACAGAGTCAATGTGCGGGGGCACCGGTTAGTCAAGGTAATTGAGGTAATATATACATGTAGGTAGAAGTAAAGTGACTATGCATATGTGCTGATTGCAAGGTGTCCCGTTATCTTTTCCAACTGTCCCGATGTCTTTTTCCAACTGTTCTATTATCTGGTTTTAATGTCCATTCTAGCACGCCCTTCTAGCCAATCAGAAATTAGTATTCAACAATGAATATGCCTGCCTACTCTTGAAACTCGTGTGAAAGAGCAGAACAATAATTATCCTCCTCCCTCTCTGTCTTTCTCACTCACCTGTTTCAATCTCATCTCTCTCTGTCCCACAGCATGGGTGACTCATTTAGTCTCTAGAGTCTATAACAATGGCAACCATCCATCTTATAATGGCAACCATCCATATTATACTCATCTGTTCTGTGTCTGTGTGTCACATTTACACAATGATTATTTGTTGAATGCTAGGGAATTTCACATCTCCACACTCCTCCATCCACCATTTCCCTCTCTGCCCTTCTCTTCTTTCTCTCACTCTCCAGTTCCATCCATCTCTTTTCCTCCCTCTCATCTCTCTCATCAGACGGATGTAAGAATAGAACAGGGGAAGCCCTCTCACCTCTCCCTGCACATTGCCAAAATTAGCATATTCATGAGTGACAACATAATTATACATGAGATCCGGAGGGGAAACAGAGAGGCAGAGAATGAGGCATATACAACACACACACACACACACGCACAGAAGAGTACAGACGGAACCAATGTGACACACACATGCATATAATTGGTACGGGAGAATGAAAGGTATTGACAGAACGCAGGAGAGAGGCCCAGTACTGGTATAGACAAAATGAAGGAGAGAGAGAAAACAGAAAAAGGAGAGAGAATGTGAAATTGAAAAATGCATTGCTTTTACATAAAATTATTCAACTTGCATCATTTTATAGTACTGTATTTAGTCAAAAAGCATGGGGAGTCGACTAAATCATAGTAAAAGCCAATAAAATGATCACCATAAAGCAAGGATATTAAAATCGGTTTGACATACAACATGACATCTGATCTGACACATCAGAGTGACTCATGGGATGGACAGGGCTCTGAATGAACAGTTATCATTAGTAATTGTGATTTTACAACCAAATATTGTGATTTTACTTGCAATATAGATCGAAACACTTGGGTGAACTGTTGTAACCACAGAAATAGAATAATGACTCTAATGATATAGTTGGTGTTGTTTGGCATGATAAAAAAAAAAGCCAGGTAAATGCCAGGTAACAAATAGAAAAAGCCAGGTAGGAGTTATGACAGGGCTGGAACCAACGTTTTGGAATAGGCTATCTGACTGGAATAGGCTATCTGACTGGAATAGGCTATCTGACTGGAATAGGCTATCTGACTCTGAACACGTAGTTGCACAAACAACATGCTGATCTACAGAATACCTTGTAGCAACCTGTATTGTAGCTACCGTTAACTTGGGTTTTGCAGAGAGAGCAAGATACAGAAACTGATAGTATAGCAGAGGAAACCTCTGGATTCATATTTAGAAGCAATTGGAAAGCAGAATTGTTCTTGTTTTTGGAAGAATCTGTGTTGAGTGCATGAATTGGCAGCATGCTGAGAGAATGAACAGCATGGAGGAACTGTCTGCTGCCTGCTTGAGTGACAGGGGGCAGGTCTTGTTGTGTGTGGCCCGGGAACTGTAAGCAAGCAGCCGCGGATGGAGAAAGAGGACTCTATGGCACTTGGAGGCTGAGGTAAAGCGAGCCTAATCATTACACAAATTATTATCTGGGTGCTCCCAAAATCCAGTTCACACAGCGAAATATTAGGGAGCATATGCGACCAAAATGGTCGACACTTAGAGCCCTGGGGATGGGAGAGGGGCATGCTGGGTGATGTGTGATGGCGGTGGCGGGTGGCTGAGTAAGTCGTCCAGTGTAGACTGGTGTCACTTGAAATCAGAGGACAGGCTCATTGTAATAGTTGGAATTGAATTAATGGTTGGTACCTTTCCATTAATTCCCATTGAGCTCATCTTCCGATTTCTCCCTCCACCAGCCTTCACTGGAAACATCAGTATTATCCAATCAAAGACAACTGAAGCAGCTATACCTATCGGACTATTAGAGAATTTGCGGTAAACCCCCTTAGCCAGCCCGGTAAACCTTTAGGACTACTGAAGACCTCAGCATCCACCTCTCTAATTAATTTCCCTCCTCATCCCCCTCTACTTCATCCCTCTCTCCATCCCCTATTCAACCCACCTCCTCATATTTCCCTCTTTCTCCCTCTCTGATTTGATTCACAAAATCACTACCAAGTATCACCATAGTGGAGTATCACATAAAGCATTCATGGGTGCACTAGAAGAGACACTTGGCTGTGGTTACAGTGTAAACATTCATATATGGCGCTGTTCACTTTTTTTCTTGACTAGTATTGCTGTAAATGGATAGTTAGCTAAGAACGTAATTACTTCATTCTGGATTAGATTCCACTGCTTGAGCCAATCATGCCATAATGAAACCTAAACTGGACATACTCTGCAGTAGGCTAAGCATGGACGGACATTTTCAGACTGAGCTTGAGCACAGTGATAGTAATAACATGATGGACATGATTCAGAGTGTAAATAAACACAACTCAGACTTTTGTGTAAATCATTAATTGACATCAATGCGAGACTTAAACAAGCAAATGTCAAGTCAGAGTACCACCCACATTGTCTGCTGCATGATATGTCATTTGAATGGGATATAGGCTGTATAACAGAGACTTACTAAGTGTGTGTGGTGTTATAGTAAATAGGGTCCCCCACATGCTGATCAAGATACACTATATATACAAAAGTATTTGGACAGCCCTTCAAATTAGTGTATTCGGCTATTCCAGCCACACCCAACTGTAAGTGCGGTCATTGTGAAGTGTAAATATCTAGGAGCAACAACAGCTCAGCTGCGAAGTGGTAGGCCACACAATCTCAACGAACGGGACCTCCGAGTGCTGAAGCGCGTAGCACATAAAAATCATCTCTCCTCAGTTGCAGCACCCACTACTGAGTTCCAAACTGCCTCTGGAAGCCACGTCAGCACAATAACTGTTTGTCGGGAGCTTCATGAAATATTTTTTCATGGCTGAGCAGCCGCACACAAGCCTAAGTTCACCATGCGCAATGCCAAGCGTTGGCTGGAGTGGTGTAAAGCGCAAAGCCATTGGACTCTGGAGCAGTGGAAATGTGTTCTCTGAATGTGATGAATCACGTATCACCATCTGACAGTCCGACGGACAAATCTGGGTGATTATGACATGAATTTGGGTGACAATGACATTCTAGACAATTCTATGCATTTGTGGCAGCAGTTTGGGGAAGGCCCTTTCCTCTTTCAGCATGACAATGCCCCTGTGCACAAAGTGAGGTCCATACAGAAATGGTTTGTCAAGATCGGCGTGGAAGAACTTGACAGGCCTGCACAGAGCCTTGAACTCAACCCCATCGAACACCTTTGGGATGAATTGGAACGTCGACTACAAGCCAGCCCTAATTGCCCAACATCAGTGCCCGACCTCACTAATGCTTTTGTAGCTGAATGGAAGCAAGTGGAAAGCAGCAATGTTCCAACATCAAGTGGAAAGCCTTCCCAGAGGAGTGGAGGCTATTATAGCAGCAAAGGGGAGACCAACTCTATATTAATGCCCATGATTTTGGAATGCGATGTTCGACGAGCAGGCGTCCACATATTTTTGGTCATGTAGTGTATTACAGAGACTGAACCTTTCTAAGTGTATGGTGGTGTTACATTAAATAGGTTCTCCCCATTCAGATGAAGATCTATCTTTTTTTTCACACCCTGCATGACAGAGACTTCATCTACTGTTCTAAGTGTGTGTGGTGTTTCTGTAAAAAGGGTCCCCTCCAGGCTTTATGTAAGATTCTCTGTCCCCATGGTGGAGGCCCACATTTAAGGGTTTGAAAGAGTCCCTCCATCTGCAGAGTAGCGCAACTGCAATTAACTGAGCACATTTAATTGGGAAACACAAGGGGATGGGAGGGAGAAAAAGGGAGGTAGAAAGAGACAAGTAAAGGATGGGAGGGAGATGGAGAGAGGAAAGCAGAGGAAGGGAGGGAGATGGAGTGAGGGAGTGTGATGGGGAGAGAACATTAGGCAGAATCTCAAATCACTGAAAGATATAGGATGCATGAGTAGCATCTCTATCTATACATTTATATATATATCTATATATATAAAATATATATATAAAATGCTATTAGGAATCCCATTAGCCAATTGCGATAGCTAGTCTTACTGGGGTCCAACACACAATGAAAGATACATTATAGACAAAAGACAATGTACAATTGAAATACATTTAAAAACATGAACAGGTTGTGTGCGTGTGTGTGTGCGTCTATCAGTTCCACGTACATGTCAGTACATACACACAACAAGTAGGTCCCATGGGGGAGAGGCGTTGTGCCGTGAGGTGTTGCTTTATTTGTTTTTTGAAACCAGGTTTACTGTTCAGTTGAGCTACAGCATATGAGATGGGAGTTCCATGCAATCATGGCTCTGTATACTGCACATTTCCTTGAATTTGTTCTGGACCTAGGGAATGTGAAAAGACCCCTGGTGGCATGTCTGGTGGGGTAAGTGTGTGTGTGAGTTGACGATGCAAACAATTTGGCATTTCTAACACATGAATGTTTCTTATAGAAACAAGAAGGGATGCAGTCAGTCTTTCCTCAACTCTTATATTTGCCCTCTACAATGAAGAGCAAGACGTGCCACTATCTTCTGGGTCCGGCTGCAGCTTAACTAGGTCTTTCTTTGCAACACTTGACCACATGACTGGACAATAATCACGATAAGATACAACTACAAAATGCAGGACTTGCTTTCTGGAGTGTGGTGTCAAAAAGGCAGAGCATCGCTTTCTCACAGAAATACCTCTCCCCATCTTTACAACCATTGAACCTATATGTTTTGACCATGACAGTTTGCTATCTTAGGTAACACCAAGTAATTAAGTCTCCTCATTTTTTCCCATCAGCCATACCATTCATTACCAGATTCGGCTGAGGTCTAGAACTTAGGGAATGATTTGTACCAAATACAATGCTCTTAGTTTTAGAGATTTTCAGGACCAGTTTATTACTGGCCACCCATTCCAAAGCTCTTTGTTAAGGGTTTCAGTGACTTCATTAGCTGTGGTTCCTGACACATTCAGGGTTGAATCATCAGCATACATGGACACACATGGTTTGCTTAATGCCAGTGGCAGGTCATTGGTAAAAATATACATCTCTAGACATGTCTTGAGGTGGAAATTTGTGTCACGTGGTCAAAGTCTTACACAAACCCATAAAGAAAGGCATACATTTTGCTACTTGGCTTCCCAGTCTTCTCTAGTTCTGCATTTCGTTGCAGAGTATACTGTAGCTTCTCTCCCTATGGATGTAATCAGAAAGGTATGTGTATGTAAATGTGTGTATGCATGCGTTTGTGCACACACACGTACGGTTCAAGAGAAAATAGCTTAATTAATGAAAAAAACAGCATCTAATCAACAATGGTATTATTTATCTGCAACTCATAGAACTATTGACTTTATTCACAACTGCCACAAGTTTGATGCCAAAACTTTGACAACAAATACAGTGCCTTCAGAAAGTATTCATACCTCATGACTTCTTCCACATTTTTTAACTCAGCCACTCAGGAACATTCCTTGTCTTCTTGGTAAGCAACTCCAGAGTAGATTTGGCCTTGTGTTTTAGGTTATCGTTTTGCTGAAAGGTCATTCATCTCCCAGTGTCTGGTGGAAATCCGACTGAACCAGGTTTTGTGTATGTGTGGAGTACAGAGATGAGGTAATCATTAAATCATGTTAAACACTATTATTGCACGGAAAGTGCAAAGTATATTTCTTCAATTATTAAGCACATTTTTACTTCTGAACTTAGTTAGGCTCGCCATAATAACTGGGTTCAATACTTATTGACTCAAGACATTTCAGCTTTTCATTTTGAATTATGTTGGAAACATTTCTAAAAACATAATTCCACTTTGACATTATGGGGTATTGTGTGTAGGCCAGTTCCAGTGTTGTGTTGGATAGTCATAGCCATCTGGATTACATAGCATCCCTCTGTTGAATTTGCTAGCTAAGTAATTGAAACTGAAAGTGAAAGAAAAAGGATGAAATCTTTCTCTCTCTCTGTATTTCACTCTTGCGTCTCCTTCATTTGGGAAGAGATGAATTTGTTCAAAACTGATCAACTATCGTCTTTCTCTCTCTTTGAGTCAACTACTCACAACATGTTATGCATTGCCGTGCTAGCTAACTGTAGCTTATGCTTTCAATAATAGATACATTCTCTGAATCTTTGATTGGGTGGACAATATGTCAGTTCATGCTGCAAGAGCTCTGATTGGTTGGAGGACGTCCTCCAGGAAGATGTCATAATTACTGTGTAAGTCTACGGAAGGGAGTGAGAACCATGAGCCTCCTAGGTTTGGTATTGAAGTCAATGTACCCAGAGAAGGACGGAAGTTAGCTGTTCTTCGGCTACACAATGGTGCTACCCTACAGAGTGCTGTTGAGGCTACTGTAGACCTTCTCTGCAAAATAGTGTGTTTTAATAAATCATTTGGTGACTATAGTATAGTATCATTTTTGTTTTTTAAAGGATAACTTTTTAAATGTTTAAAAATATATATTTTTATGAAATTCACTGAGGAGGATGGTCTCCCCTTCCTCCTCTAAGGAGCCTCCACTGATGCGAGAGAGAAGGCCAGAATTAATTACAGACATATGTGATAATCTGAAGTGCCCAAAAGGAGCACTGGATGTCTTGTGATATATTACATAATATCCTTAAAAGATACCAACGTTCTGGTAGTTGACTGGTAACCGTAGAACATTTCCAGTAATATACCCTCCTTTTACAAACTTAGTCGCAACAACACACATCTGTATGTAAAAAAACAGATGGATTTGTCAAATATAAATCTATATTAACAGTTGAAAATAAACTAAACATTCAAAGCAATTAAGGTATTGGTAAATATATATAGATTTTTTTAAAGTAATACAAATTAAAGTACATAAACAATACAGTTGCCAGACTTGAACATACTTCAGACATTTATAATTCACCCAATCACCAATTCACTCCTCTGTTACTTGTTATCTGTCCATTGGACCGGCTGACATTCACTCACTCACCCATTCACACTCTTTCCCTCCCTCCCTCCCTCCCTCCCTCCCTCACTCACTCATTCACTTATTCACTCACTCACAAACTCACCAAGGGTGGAAAAAGTACTGAAATATCCTATTCAAGTAAAATTACTGTGACTTTAATGAAGTTTTAGTTACTGAATAATGGAATACTCAAAAAAGTACAAGTACTCAGAAAAGCTACTCAATTACACTAACGAGAGTAGTTGTAGTTAGTTATTTTACACCTCTGGTGTGGCGCGTGTGTTTGTGATGTGCTTGTGTATGTACAGTAGGTGCATGTGTGTGCGCATGCGTGTTAGTGTGTGTGTGCATGCATGACTGTGTGTGTGTGTGTTTAGTCCCCTGGCCCCGTTGGCTGGCGCTAATATCAGATTACGGATGTAAATTGGCAGAGTGGCAGTCTCTCATTATCACTAATAAGACTGTAAAGGGCCGTGGCCCCTCTATCCTCACTCTAGAGCCAGATGAGGGGGCAGAGAGGGAGGGAGGAGTGAGGATGGCAAAGGAGGGAGGGAGGAGGGCACAGGAGGGGGCAGAGTATAGTATCCCCAGTCTCCAAACACACACACACAGCATTGCACACACACATACACACACCACAGTGACACACAAAACTAAGAGCTTTAGAAACGGATTATATTTTTAGACTCCGATCTTTCAGGAGAGTTAACACATTACACAAACACAATATGTGTCTCAATTTCGCAAAATACTATCACACATAATGGTACAGAAATCTATTCACCCATATGTGCTGTGCCGTCGATATTCGCATTCCAAATTGCACACTGCTCCCTATTTAGTGCACTCCTTTAGACCAGTACCTATAGATCTCTGGTCAAAAGTAATGCACCATGTAAGGAATAGGGTGCCATTTGGTAGCAGTCGATGTGTGAGATAACAAGATAAGGATCTGGACTCAGAAAGTAAGACAGATCTGAAGTATTATCCGTCTAACATTAGTGTTTATTGTTGCACGGAACTATAATTTCATTTCTTTCATACAGTTCTAAGAGGACGTCAATTTGGTGCACAAAAAAACTAAGATATTACAATAGAACACAGTTTAGCACGCACGCACGCACACAAACACACATACGCACACACATGCACGCACGCACACGCATCATACTCACATCAATTCACCACACCCATGGCTCCCACCCACCCACCCAATCCCTCCCACACACAGACACGTACACACTAACACACACTGACCTGTGCCAGTTGACAGAATGGAAATGATTACCGTGGGGAAATGTCAGTTGAGAATAATGACGGTAATGTAATTACAGAATGTGACCCGTGTAGCAGAGAGGAGAGTGGCACCTCCCACTCCTACAGACTAACTGCTGTTTATGATTATGTCCATGAAAAACTGTGGTGGAGAGTGTTGGGGTTGAGGATATTGTTTCTATTATCCATATACTGTACTGTATGCATAGCCGCAGGAAGTGGAGGTGCTGAGGGTGCTGAATTATCCATTGATAAATCAGAATTTAAAAAAATTACAATAATAATAATAATTTACAATTGTGTCTGTCTGTCGTGAGCTTTAACTGTGTTGGAGAGTGTGTCTGTGTATATTTGTGTGTACATGCTTAGCTGTGTTTGAGTGCATGCATACAGTGCATTTGGAAAGTATTCAGACGCCTTCACTTTTTCCACATTTTGTTACGTGTTACAGCCTTATTCTAAAATGGATATTTAAAAAATCCTCCTCAATCTACACACAGTACCCCGTAATGAAAAAAACAAGGTTTCTATCATTTTTTTGAAATCGTATTCAAAATAAAAATATATATTTTTACATACTGTAAGTATTCAGACCCTTTGCTATGAGATTCAAAATTGATCTGAGGGGCATTCCATTTCCATTCCTCATCCTTGAGATATTTCACCAACTTGACTGGAGTCCACCTGTGGTAAATTCAATTGATTGGACATGATTTGTCTATATAAGGTCCCATAGTTGACAGTGCATGTCAGAGCAAATAACCAAGCCATGAGGTCAAAGGAATTGTCCCTAGACACAGGATTGTGTCAAGGAACAGATCTGGGGAAGGGTACCAAAAAATGTCTGCAGCATTAAAGGTCCCCAATGACACAGTGGCATCCATCATTCTTACATGAACGAAGTTTAGAACCACCAAGACTCTTCCTAGAGCTGGCCGCCCCGCCAAACTAACAGAGCTCCAAAGTTCCTCTGTGGAGATGGGAGAACCTCCAGAGTTCCTCTGTGGAGAAGGACAACCAGCTTCGCAGCACTCCACCAATCAGGCCTTTATAGTAGGGTGGCCAGACAGAAGCCACTCATCAGTAAAAGGCACACGATAGCCTGCTAGGAGTTTGCCGATAACAAGTTCAAACATGTGCCATTAAACATGTGCCATCAGGTAACGAGTGGAGGACAGAGGAGCCTCTTAAAGAAGATGTTACAGGTCTGTGAGAGTCAGAAATCTTGCTTGTTTGTAGATGACCAAATACTTATTTTCCACCATAATTTGCAAATAAATTCATTAAAAATCCTACAATGTGATTTTCTGGATTTTTTTTCTAATTTTGTCTGTTATAGTTGAAGTGTACCTATGATGAAAATTACAGGCTTTTTAAGTGGGAGAACTTGCACAATTGGTGGCTGACTAAATACTTTTTTCCCCACTGTAACTATATCTCTGAATGTGTCCATTTCTCAATGATTGTAACGGAATTCCTCCTCTTCAGAGGAGGAGTAGCAAGGATCAGACCAATGTGCGGCGTGTGTCCATAATGATATATTTAATAAATCAACTGAACAAAATAACAAAAGTACAAACAAACAACTGAAACAGTCCCGTATGGTGAAAACACTAACCCAGGATACAACCACAAACAAAACACAATAGAAAACAGGCTACCTAAATATGGCTCCCAATCAGAGACAACGACTGACACCTGCCTCTGATTGAGAACCATACTAGGCCAAACACATAGAAATATAACAACAGAACAAAACATAGAAAAACCACATAGAATGCCCACCCCAACTCACGCCCTGACCAACTAAAATAAAGACAAAAAAAGGAACTAAGGTCAGAACGTGACAATGATGGTGTTTGCATCTAATTCTTGTATAAAATGAATGAGTAAAGATTAAACAACTTGTGAAATTATGTAATGTGATGATAAACATTTAATGTGAGAGAATTCCCTTTAGAGTTTAACTAAGTCATTGGCCCGCCCCCGTGAGCACAGACATGACTAGGCGTCATAGAACCGCCTTTTCTACTGTTCCGAATAAAAGCCCCTCCTGAGGAAGTCTTCTTCAGACTGAGCAAACCCACAGCATGAGCTGTGATTGCGAATAGTTTAGACCACACATACCTCGGTGTAAGCTGAGGTGGCACAGATTTGATTACCAAGACTAAGCAAATCCACAGCGTGAGCTGTGATTGCAATAGTTGTTGAATTCCTAACAATACCACAATATTGTTGAATTCCTAACAATACCACAATACCAACAATACAACAATACCACCAACAATACCACGTGGAGCATTGGAAATGGTTAAACTCTGAGACTATCGATCCCTACAAAATAAGAGAAAATCTTAGATACTAGTCTGCAGCTAGAAATTATGTAAACCTGGGACGAGAATACCGACAACCGCCGAAACATCTATTCTATGAGAACATTTCTGAATGGTACTCTGAAGTATCCATCCTAAACGCGAAAAACTATGATCTTCAGGGAAACAGAAAAAGAGAGAGAGACTCGGATGAACTCTCCAGCAGACGGACAGGATTCCAACAGAGAAGATCACAATGACACATGGGCGTTTAATATATATTGATTGCAATTATTCCCGAATGAGTGAGCGATCATGTGCAAAGGATTAGCATTTCAATTATTATAACTATCACCTGTGTGTAGTGATCCCTTTTGTCTTTCCCGCTTCTTTCTCAGTCCACACCCATTTCCCTTTGTCCACCAAGTCATCATATCAGCTCAGACCACTGGGGAATCTCCCCTATCCTGGTTAGTAACCAATATCTACTGTTAATTTGTATGTGCATTTCTGTGATTATTTCATTAGTTAGTAAATAAATGATTAAGCCAATTGGTGTATGGATTATTTATAGCAAAGGCTGGGTTTGTGCAGATAACCAACAATTTACGACGTTTGGAATGAGACTGACGTGAGGTAAAGAATAATTCATTAATAGAAGACTAATTGATCAGATATTAAAATATCTGAAGAGTGATATTCAGAAAAGTATAACTTTGTAATCTGAAGATTTTCCGTGGTGCCCCGACTTCCTAGTTAATACATTTGCATGATTAGTTTATAATCATGTAATAATAATTACAGAGAATTGATTTGATAAAATAACAGTCTTAACTTTTAATGATGCCAAAGACACGACACCTCAGACTGGGTTGATGGTTTACTTTCATACAGGACAACGACCCTAAGCACACAGCCAAGAAAACGCAGGAGTGGCTTCGTGACAAGTCACTGAATTCTCTCACATGTCCTTGAGTAGCCCAGCCAGAACCCGGACTTTAACCCAATCTAACATCTCTGGAGAGACCCATAAATAGCTGTGCAGCGATGCTCCCCATCCAACCTGACAGAGCTTGAGACGATTTGCAGAGAAGGATGAGAGAAACTCCCCAAAAACAGGTGTGCCAAGATTTTGGCCTCATACCCAAGAAGACTCCAGGCTGTAATCGCTGCCAAGGGTGCTTCAACAGAGTATATTGTGTACATGAATGTCATATTTCCGTTTGAATTTTTTATACACTTCCAAAAATGACAAAAACCTGTTTTTGCTCTGTCATTATGGGGCATTATGTGTAGATTGATGAGGGGGAAAAATTATATTATTAATTTTAGAATAAGGCTATAACGTAACAAAATGTGGAAAAAGTGAAGGGGTCTAACTACTTTCTGAATGCACTTTATGTGTGACTGTCTATCTTCCCCTGGCACTCTATCCCCAGTGTAATGAAGTGAAGTGGGGTTTAAGTGTAGACAGTCTTTCATTATCTGCAGCCACACGTAGTAACTAACCAGGAGGTCAAAACCCTTGGCCTGGAATGGCCTGCGTTTGCTGCCCATATCTGACTGGCGTCTGCTCTCCTCGCTCCCTTCTTCAATCGACTGTAGGGCCGTCTGCTGCCTTTTATTTAGCCTTTAATGATCTATAAAGGGACTGTTACTTTTGAAATAAACCATAAAGCAGGGGTCATAAAAATGAGTGCAATGCTGGGCCCAGGCCAAGCACTCTGAGAAACTGACAAGCTGAGAAGCATGTGGATGAGAGAGGGAGAGAGCGTGGGAGAGAGAGTGTCTGGGGTGAGTGTAGAGGGAGTGAGCGAGAACGAGAGAGAGAGCGAGAGAGCGAGGGGGAGGGAGGGAGGGAGGGAGGGAGGGAGGGAGGGAGGGAGGGAGGGAGGGAGGGAGTAATTATCTGAATTTGTCTTCGGTGAAATGTACAGTTGAAGTCGGAAGTTTACTTACACCTTAGCCAAATACATTTAAACTCAGTTTTTCACAATTCCTGACATTTAATCCTAGTAAAAAATTCGCTGTCTTAGGTCAGTTAGGATCACCACTTTATTTTAAGAATATGAAATGTCAGAATAATAGTTTGTTTGTTTAACAGTTTTTGGTTACTACGTGATTCCATATGTGTTATTTCATTGTGTTGATGTCTTCACTATTATTCTACAATGTAGTAAAAATGAACAAAAACCCTGGAATGAGTAGGTGTGTCCAAACACCTACAGTCAGAAGTTTACATACACTTATGTTGGAGTCATTAAAACTTGTTTTTCAACCACTCCACAAATGTCTTGTTAACCAACTATAGTTTTGGCAAGTCGGTTAGGACATCTACTTTGTGCATGACACAAGTAATTTTTCCAACAATTGTTTACAGACTGATTATTTCACTTATAATTCACTGTATCACAAATCCAGTGGGTCAGACATTTACATACACTACGTTGACTGTGCCTTTAAACAGTTTGGAAAATTCCCAAAAATTATGTCATGGCTTTAGAAGCTTCTGATAGGCTAATTTACATCATTTGAGTCAATTGGAGGTGTACCTGTGGATGTATTTCAAGGCCAACCTTCAAACTCAGTGCCTCTTTGCTTGACATTATGGGAAAATCAGAAGAAATCAGCCAAGCACTCAGAAAGAAATTGTAGGTTTGTCTGGTTCATCCTTGGGAGCAATTTTCAAATGCCTGAAAGTACCACATTCATGTGTACAAACAAATGTATGCAAGTATAAACACCATGGGACCACGCAGCCGCCATACTGCTCTGGAAGGAGACGCGTTCTGTCTCCTAAAGATGAACGTACTTTGGTGCGAAAAGTGCAAATCAATCCCAGAACAACAGCAAAGGACCTTGTGAAGATGCTGGAGGAAACAGGTACAAAAGTATCTATATCCACAGTAAAACGAGTCGACATAACCTGAAAGGCCGCTTAGCAAGGAAGAAGGCACTGCTCCAAAACCGCCATAAAAAAAGCCAGACTACGGTTTGTATCTGCACATGGGGACAAAGATCTGACTTTTTGGAGAAATTTCCTCTGGTGTGATGAAACAAAAATAGAACTGTTTTGCCATAATGACCATCGTTATGTTTGGAGGAAAAAGGGGGATGCCTGCAAGTAGAAGAACACCATCCCAACCATGAAGCACAGGAGTGGCAGCATCATGTTGTGGGGGTGCTTTGCTGCAGGAGGGATTGGTGCACTTCACAAAATAGATGGGATCATGAGGTGGCAAAATTATGTGGATATATTGAAACAACATCTCAAGACATCAGTCAGGAAGTTAAAGCTTGGTCGCAAATGGGTCTTCCAAATGGACAATGACCCCAAGCATAATTTCAAAGTTGTGGCAAATGGCTTAAGGACAACAAAGTCAAGGTATGGGAGAGGCCATCACAAAGCACTGACCTCGATCCTATAGAACATTTGTGGGCAGAACTGAAAAAGTGTTTGCGAGCAAGGAGGCCTACAATCCCGAGTCAGTTACACCAGCTCTGTCAGGAGGAATGGGACAAAATTCACCCAACTAATTGTGGGAAGGTTGTGGAAGGCTACCCGAAACCTTTGACCCTTGTTAAACAATATAAAGGCAATGCTACCAAATAATAATTGAGTGTATGTAAACTTCTGACCCACTGAGAATGTGATGAAATAAGTTAAAGCTGAAATAAATAATTCTCTCTACTGTTATTCTGACATTTCACATTCTCAAAATAAAGTGGTGATCCTAACTGACCAAAGACAGGGAATTTTTACTTGGATTAAATGTCAGAAATTGTGAAAAACTGAGTTTAAATGTATTTGGCTAAGGTGTATCTAAACTTCCGATTTCATCTGTCTATTTGGATTTGTTTAACACTTATTTGCTTACTGCATGATTCCATATGTGTTATTTCATAGTTTTGATGTCTTCACTATTTTTCTACAATGTAGAAAATAGTCAAAATAAAGAAAACCCCTGGAATGAGTAGGTGTGTCCAAATGTTGTACTAGTACAGTAGTTGCGATATAATGTGATATTTGTGATATTGATGCAGTCTTCTGATACTGTAGGTGCAAATAATTATACGTATTGAGAACAGTAGTTCTCAATACGTGAATATTCAACTTTGAGCCGTGCTTCTAGTTTTTTTCTTCCTCTGAGAAGAACAGAGGCCTTAGAGACATGCATATTTACGTCTTGTGTGGGTGCAAGGATCTCTCTCTGTCTCTCTCACTTTCTCTCTCTCAGTCTCTCCCCATCCCCAACTCTCAGCAAATTCAACATAAAAAAGGGGTGGAAATATAATTGCCCGTTTTAGAGGAGTGTAACGCCTAAAATGTGTGTCGCTCATCTGCAAAACTTCAAAACAGGCTTCGGCAAGGAACAGAGAGCAAATCTTAGCGCGCCACGTTTAAGACATCAAACTGCCTGCAATCAACAGACTCACAGAGAGAGAGATAGAGAGAGAAAGGGCGCTCTTCTCTCTTCTGGTTTTGTCGTTCTCCACTCCTCCCTCATTCCTTTCTCGTTCCTCCCGGAGAGAAGGAAGATCCTCGGCACCTCTGCAACTTCAAACGACCGTCATGAGAGAGGGAGAGAAAGAGAGAGGGGGAGGAGAGAGAGAGTGAGAAAAGAGGGAGGTGGAAACAGGCATGGGCTGCAAGTCATCCGAGTAGATGAAGAAAGGAAATATATATGTATATTATCAATTAACTATACTTTTCTAACAACATGTATGTAGAATTGCCATGGAACTTTATGCCAGGTTATATGTACATATCCACCTCAATTACGTGCCCATGCACATCGACTCGGTGCTGGTACCCCGTGTATATAGCCAAGTTATCATTACTCATTGTGTATTTATTCATACTTTTATTATTACGTGTTATTACTTTTCAATTATTTCTCTATTTTCTTTCTCTCTGCGTTGTTGGGAAGGGCCTGTAATTAAGCATTTCATTGTTATTCTACAACTGTTATGTATGAAGCATGTGACAAATACAATTAGATTTTATTGATTTGTATTGGTGCGAAATGCATGAACTCAAATCAAATCAAATTTTATCGGTCACATATACATGGTTAGCAGATGTTAATGCGAGTGTAGCGAAATGCTTGTGCTTCTAGTTCTGACCATGCAGTAATATCTAACAAGAAATCTAACAATTTCACAACAACTACCTTACACACAAGTGTAATGGAATGAATAAGAATATGTAGACATAAATATATGGATGGATGAGCGATGGCCGAATGGCATAGACAGGATGCAGTAGATGGTATAGAGTACAGTATATACATATTAGATGAGTAATGTAGGGTATGTAAACATTATATAAAGTGGTATTGTTTAAAGTGACTAGTGATACATTTTTTACATCCAATTTTTAATTATTAAAGTGGCTAGAGATTTGAGTCAGTATGTTGGCAGCAGCCACTCAATGTTAGTGATGGCTAACAGTCTGATGGCCTTGAGATAGAAGCTGTTTTTCAGTCTCTCGGTCCCAGCTTTGATGCACCTGTACTGACCTCGCCTTCTGGATGATAGTGTGGTGAACAGGCAGTGGCTCGGGTGGTTGTTGTCCTTGATTATATTTTTGACCTTCCTGTGACATCGGGTGGTGTAGGTGTCTTGGAGGGCTGGTAGTTTGCCCCCCGGTGATGCGTTGTGCAGACCTCACTACCCACTAGAGAGCCTTGCGGTTGTGGGCAGAGCAGTTGCCGTACCAGGCGGTGATACACCCCGACAGGATGCTCTCGATTGTGCATCTGTAAAAGTTTGTGAGTGTTTTTGGTGACAAGCCAAATTTCTTCAGCCTCCTGAGGTTGATGAGGCGCTGTTGCGCCTTCTTCACCACGCTGTCTGTGTGGTTGGACCATTTCAGTTTGTCTGTGATGTGTACGCCGAGGAACTTAAAACTTATACCTTCTCCACTACTGTCCAGTCGATGTGGATAGGGGGGTGCTCCCTCTGCTCTTTCCATTTCTCCAAAGTCCATGATTATCTCCTTTGTTTTGTTGATGTTGAGTGTGAGGTTGTTTTCCTGACACCACACTCCGAGGGCCCTCACCTCCTCCCTGTAGGCCGTCTCGTCGTTGTTGGTAATCAAGCCTACCACTGTAGTGTCGTCTGCAAACTTGATGATTGAGTTGGAGGCGTGCATGGCCACGCAGTCATGGGTGAACAGGGAGTAAAGGAGAGGGCTGAGAACGTACCCTTCTGGGGCCCCAGTGTTGAGGATAAGCGTGGAGATGTTGTTTCCTACCCTCACCACCTGGGGTTAGCCCGTCAGGAAGTCCAGGACCCAGTTGCACAGGGCGGGGTCGAGACCCAGAGCTTAATGATGAGTTTGGAGGGCACTATGGTGTTAAATGCTGAGCTGTAGTCGAACAGCATTCGTACATAGTTATTCCTCTTGTCCAGGTGGGTTAGGGCAGTGTGCAGTGTGATTACGATTGCGTCGTCTGTGGACCTATTGGAGCGGTAAGCAAATTGGAGTGGGTCTAGGGTGTCAGGTAGGGTGGAGGTGATATGATCCTGGACTAGTCTCTCAAAGCACTTCATTGTGACGGAAGTGAGTGCTACGGGGCGATAGTCGTTTAGCTCAGTTACCTTAGCTTTCTTGGGAACATGAACAATGGTGGCCCTCTTGGAGCATGTGGGAACAGCAGAGGACGTGGCTAGGGATGCCGTCTGGGCCGGCAGCCTTGCGAGGGTTAGCGCATTTAAATGTTTTACTCACGTTGGCTGCGGTGAAGGAGGGTCCGCAGGTTTTGGTAGCGGGCCGTGTCGGTGGCACTGTATTGTCCTCAAAGCGAGCAAAGAAGTTGTTTAGTTTGTCCGGGAGCAAGACATCGGAGTCCGCGACGGGGCTTGTAGTCCGTGATTGACTGTAGACCCTGCCACATTCCTCTTGTGTCTGAGCCATTGAATTGCAACTCTATTTTGTCTCTATACTGACGCTTAGCTTGTTTGATTGCCTTGCGGAGGGAATAGCTACACTGTTTGTATTCGGTCATGTTTCTGGTCACCTTGCCCTGATTAAAGCAGTGGTTCGCACTTTCAGTTTTGCGCAACTGCTGCCATCAATCCACGGTTTCTGGTTGGGGAAGGTTTTAATAGTCGCTGTTGGTACAACATCACCGATGCACTTGCTAATAAACTCGCCCACCGAATCAGCATATACATCAATGTTGTTGTTCGACGCTATCCGGAACATATCCCAGTCCATATGATTGAAGCAATCTTGAAGCGTGGAATCAGATTGGTCGGACCAGCGTTGAACAGACCTGAGCACGGGCGTTTCCTGTTTTAGTTTCTGTCTATAGGCTGTGGGCAACAAAATGGAGTCGTGGTCAGATTTGCTGAAAGGAGGGCGGGGGAGGGCTTTGTATGCGTCGCGGAAGTTAGAGTAACAATGATCCAGAATTTTCCCAGCCCGGGTTGCGCATTCGATATGCTGATAAAATTTAGGGAGCCTTGTTTTCAGATTATCCTTGTTAAAATCCCCAGCTACAATAAATGCAACCTCAGGATATGTGGTTTCCAGTTTACATAGAATCCAATTAAGTACTTTCAGGGCCGTCGAGGTGTCTGCTTGGGGGGGATGTACACGACTGTGATTACAATCGAAGATAATTATCTTAGTAGATAATGCGGTCGACATTTGATTGTCAGGAATTCTAGGTCAGGTGAACAAAAGGACTTGAGTTCCTGTATGCTGTTATGATCACACCACGACTCGTAAATCAAAAGGCATACACCCCCGTCCTTCTTACCAAAGCATCATTCTGAGTTGAAATGCCATTGGGAGCTACAGTAGACTTACAGTAACCCTGAGAAATAGCCTCCACTTGATCCATTTGGTTTCTAGGGAGAGGTTGTCTTTCAAAATCCATTTACTGTATAGTCCTCAAACACATCAACCTTGGTCATGTTCATTAGGGCAAACAATGGGAAAGTGTTTTGCAATTTAAAAAATTGATGCATATTTTATTGTACAAGTCCAGGTAGTTCATACCTGTTTCAATGCATTTTCTTCCGTTTGGTGCCTTATGAACACGACCCTGAGTGTGATGGATAGATTGACACAAAACTGCAACGGTCTATACCTAGATCTATACTGATCTTCTATAGGCCTTCTACGCAGTTCACACAGCTACACTTGCCAGTGCTACAATCTTACTAAGTAGTAACCCTATAATAGAACTAAAAACACATTCCTAAACCCAGGACACTTCAACAGGTAACTATCCAGGAAAATAATGTTTTGTTCAAACACCTTTGTGTATGCTTTCTTACCTATAATAGAGCTGTTATGGAGAACCCCTGCCTCAAATCACCTCTCTTCAAAATGCTCCGTACTCCTCCTCCTATCTTCTCTCACTCTTCTATTCTCCATATTCCTCTGCCATGTTTCTTTGTGTCTTTCCTTGCTTGATGTTGTGCCTTACCTGTGATCTCTCTCTCTCTCTCTCTCTCTCTCTTTACCTCACCCTTTCGCTCTCTGCCTCTCCAGCTTCCTTTGTCCTTGATTACCTACTGGAGCTGCACGGTGTCTCCCCGCCACTCGGTAATGGACAATTTGCATGCAAATGGCAGCACCCACCAAGATTAGACAGGGTGGAGGGAGGGAAGGAGGGATGGTGGCAGGGAGGGATTGAAGGAGGAAGATGACAAGAAGGCAGCCAGTCTTTATTAAAGAGGAAGTGAGGCAGAAAAGCGTCTCGATGTTGAAACCAATCCAGGACAGGCTTAGCTTTATATAGTCCTGAGTCCTCACTCTCTATCATCAAGTAATTTATTATCTTAGTCTCCTCACCAGAACAAGTGTTTCTCTTTGCAATATCATTGTAACTTTATGCTCTCTTTAAAACATAGACGGGTTGGTTGTTTCGCAACAAAACCAACACATGCACATCTATGGGGAAAAACAGTTAGCTTAGATTATTGATAACATGTAATGTATATTTAGTCTCCAATGTTTGCAAAATGAGCACTTACCACAGGGCACACACTGGTTGTCAACGTTGCTTCCACATAATTTTGATGAAATTACGCTGAAACAACGTGGAAAAGACGTTGAATTGAAGTCTGTGCCCAGTGGGTTGTCTCTCAGATACATCGTTACAGTTGTTGGTTAGCTAGCTAGCAAAGTTTTGCATAGACGTGACATCAGTCTAAACACCTCAAAACAAGACATAGTATCAGGATCAAGATCAAACTAGCCACTTAGGATTCACCACATGGCAGTATCTTGCCATTGTTGCTAGCTATCTGGCCATCCAGAACCACAACAATACACAGCCTTCTGCCTGGTTAGAGCATTGGGCCAGTAACCGGGAGGTTGCTGGATCGAATCCCCGAGCTGACAAGGCAAAAATCTGTCGTTCTGCCCTTGAGCAAGGCATTTAACCCATTTTTCTCCGGGCACCGAAGACGTGGATGTCAATTTAAGGCAGCCCCCAAAAACCTCTCTGATTCAGAGTTGAACAACTGACTAGGTATCCCCCTTTCCCTTTGATGTGTGAGCATAGTTTTTGTGACGTTGTAACCTAACCCGTCTATAATATTGTTTATTTTTTTGTAAGGTGGTAAATGTGGTAATATGACTTGTTTCAACTCAGTGGCAGACTGAACGCAAGGAACCTCTATGGTACGGCATCCATATTACAGCAGCCTCAGTCTCAGCTGAGATTGGAACATGTCCTGCTGATATTGAAATAAGTTGTGCTGAGACCGAGCTGACACCATACTATAGGACTCATTTGAGAAGTAGAGTGATGCTGCTTCTAATGTAGGGACACAATACACTGCTTTCAATCTGTGGAGCTGGTCCCTGTGTGTATGTGCGTGTGTGTGCGTGTGTGCGCGCGTGTGTGTGTGTGTGTGTGTGCGTGTGTGTGTGTGTGCGTGCGTGCGAGCGTGCTTGTGTATAAGAGTATGAAAGAGAAAGAGTGAAATAGAAAAAGTGTCTGTATGTGTACACTTAAGTATGTGCATGTTTATGCAACTCTAACTCCTAACTCGTGGGGGGGCATTGCGGCATTTCTCCTCTGAAAAATTCAAGCATAGGAGACCAAAGGTTTTGTGTCAGGAGTAAGAAAAAGCCCAAGCCTCGCCTCTCTTTCCTCAAATAAATAAGAATTTTTGATTACAGTAATCAAGCCATTAATAATGCAGATGGTGTAATGATGCAGTGCAGATGAAAGATGGCTTCTTTTCAACCATTCTCTGAAGAGAAAGGCAGAGTGAGGAGATAGCTGCTAGCCAGACCCAATAGGCTAGTTTCCCTCTGTGGAGACTGTCGGGCCAAAACACAACATCTCCAACTAAAGAGGAGAGAAAGTTTTTGGGACAAGAAGTTTGGGCGAGAGTGTTAGTTGTGTCTCTTTAAAGTAGAAAAAACTGCCACTAACCCTTTATCCTAACTCCTAACCTTAGTCCTAACCTTAACCTCTTACCCTAACCCCTAGCCTAGCTAACATTAGCCACCTAGCTAACGTTAGCCACAAAAACAAATTGGAATTAGTAACATATGATATGTATTGCAAATTCGTAACATATTGTATGAATTGCAATTCATATCATATCATATGAGTTGTAATTTGTAGCAAATCATACAAATTGTAATTTGTAACATACTGTATCATACGAAATGGATGCTGGACATCCACAAGTGAATACATACCATATCAAATGTAAAATATCATACTAATTTGATTTCCCGGATTCATTTTTTTCTCATTTACTATGTTACGTCTACCCCTGAGTCCAGGTTGTCCCTATAGAATCCTTTAATTTCTCTAACACACAAAGAGTCTCTCACAGGTGCAAACACACTCAGATGTAGACACAGTAATACACAGAGACACCCACAACTAGAGAACATTACATCCCTCCGTCCCCTCCTCCCACACACACACCTTTATTTCCACAAGGGTAACTTGGCAGCAGTCCAGCTTTTGGAGAACGCATAAAGAGCTATTGTAGTTAGTCTCGTTAATCAGCTCAATACGCTTTCTGACAGGAATGTGTGAAGAAGGTTGTCTCTCTTTGTTATTGCGTCCCAAATGGCACCCTATTCCCTACTTTAAGAAGTGCAAAAGTAGTGCACTATAAAGATGCCATTTGGGACGCAGACATCCCAATGCACTCTGCACTGTCGTAAAGAGACACACTCTCCAGTACCCAGCTCTAGGATGGCAAGAATTGTACAATTGTATAGTGAGAGAGAGGGGGGAGAGGTGGGAGTTGGGTAACATGAGGGTGGTATATATGTATGTGCTGGCTCAAAAGGCATTTTCAGGCCAAAGCTGTGGGTGGAATGAACATTTGTGGCCACAAGCATGGAAGGATACTGTTATATGTGTGTGTGTGTGTGTGTGTGTGTGTGTGTGTGTGTGTGTGTGTGTGTGTGTGTGTGTGTGTGTGTGTGTGTGTGTGTGTGTGTGTGTGTGTGTGTGTGTGTGTGTGTGTGTGTGTGTGTGTGCGTGCGTGTGTGTGTGTGTGTGTGTGTGTGTGTGTGTGTGTGTGTGTGTGTGTGTGTGTGTGTTCATCAGAGGTCCTAGTAGACTACGTCAAAGCCAGCCAGCCTCGCTTACAGGTTGAATTGAACATCTGGATACCACATTGAGAAGGTAGAACGCATGGTGAGGGGGGGGGGGCAAAGACTGGGTGTGGAGAGACTGTACCACAGTCATTAAACAGCAGGGGGAGGGGGACTGCACCACCTCTTACACCTGTTCCTGACACAGCTGTTTCAACACACTGTTACACCTTACTCTGAGCTCTGGAACCCTCTGTTTGCATCCCAAATGGCACCCTATTCCCTATTTAGTGCACTACTTTTCCAAATTTACTGCACTACTTTTTTAACAGAGCCCATCAAATCAAAACAAACTTTATTTGTCACAACAAGTGTAGACCTTACCGTGAAATGCTTACTTACAGGCTCATAAGCAACAGTGCAGTTCAGGAACAGATTAAGAAAATATTTACCAAATAAACTAAAGTAAAAAATAATAAAAAGTAACAATAACGAGGCTACAGGTTAGTCGAGGTAATTTGTACATGTAGTTAGGGGTGAAGTGACTATGCATAGATAATAAACAGCGAGTAGCAGCAGTGTACAAAACAAATGGGGGTGGTGGTGTCAATGTAAATAGTCTGTGGCCATTTGATTAATTGTTCATCAGTCTTATGGCTTGGGGGTAGATGCTGTTAAGGAGCCTTTTGGTCCTAGACTTGACGCTCTGGTACCGCTTGCCGAGGGGTAGCAGAGAAAACAGTCTATGACTTTGGTGACTGGAGTCTTTGACAATTGTTTGGGCTTTCCTCTGACACTGCCTATTATATAGGTCCTGGATGGCAGGAAGCTTATCCCCAGTGATGTACTGGGCACTACCCTCTGTAGCGCCTTACGGTCAGATGCCAAGCAGTTGCCATACCAGGCGGTGATGCAACCGGTCAGGATGCTCTTGATGGTGCAGCTGTAGAACTGGCACCCTTTATAGTGCCCTATAGCATATAGGGAATAGGGTGCCATTTGGGATGCAACCAGAGTGTTCCAGAGGACTGGCCACCCAGACTGTAGAGAGCTAGGTCAAGACATCTAGAGACATTTCTCACCCAAGGCCCATGTTCATAGCCCTGCTACTCTAGATTCAGATCCTCCCTTTCCGTATAATCTTATTCATTATGATGAATTCTGATTCTGGATCAGCACTTCTGGTCATTGGCTGATTTGGCTCTAGTGTGGCCAAAGTGCTGTGTTTGAGTCTCAGATAAGATGTTACAGAGGTAAGGGGAGTGCTTTCATGACATTGTTGTGAGTGAAGGCTCAATCTTTTTACTTGGAACTGATTGGATTTTATTAGTGTGGTCATACAGTTGGGTTGTTATTAGGGTCATTCTTGACATAATAATATAATGATCTTTTCCATTTAGCAGACACTTTTTATGCAAAGCAACTTACAATAGTGCGTGCATACATTCTCAAATGGGTGGCCGCAGCGAGAGTGGTTATTGCGCTCATTAAAGCTGGAATCTATTTGCAATATTAACACAAAAGTAAGTCACAGCAAACAACCATTTTTTTCCGCCTCAGACATCATTGAACGCGCAATAGAACAGCAGCATACTGTATGTTGTGCAATTTTTGTGCAATGCTCCCCAGCTCTGCTTCATCAGCAACAACAAAAACAATAACAACGGCTGTGGGGCGGACAGTGGTGCTGTTTTCCTGTACTGTGGAACACTCAGTTTACTCTACAAGGGAACATCATAAAGACCTTGTGATATACAGTACACTCAGTGCCCAGTTTATTAGGTACACCCATCTAGTAGAAGGTCGGACTCCACTTTGCCTCCAGAACAGTCTGAATTCTCCGGGGCGTGGATTCTTCAAGGTGTCAGAAAAGTACAAATGTTGCTCAATTGGTATCAAGGGACCTAACTTGTGCCAGGAAAACATTCCCCACACCATTACACTACTGCCAACAGCCTGTACCGTTGACAGCATGCAGGATGGGGCTATGGACTCATGGTGCTTATGCCAAATCCTGATCAGCATGACTCAACAAAAAAACGGGATTAGTCAGACGAGGCAATGTTTTACCACTCCTAAATTGTCCACTCTTGGTGATCGCGTGACTTCTGGAGCAGTTTCTTCTTGTTTTTTAAATGATAGGATTGGAACCCGGTGTGGTCGTCTACTGCAATAGCCCATCCAACTGACAAGGACCAATGAGTTTTGTGTTCCGCCATTGTTGTATTGTGCTGTTATTTTCCTGTCTGTGGCCTGCCTGTTAGCTTGCATGATTCTTGTCATTCTCTTTCGACCCATCAACAAGCTGTTTTCACCCACAGGACTGCCACTGACTGGACATTTGTGAAAAGCCCAAGAGGCCACCCATTTCTGAGACACTGGAACTGATGCGCCTGGCGCGATGATCATACCACACTAAAAGTTGTTTAGGTCACTCGTTTTTCACATTCTAACGGTCAATAAAACAGTAACTGAATGCCTGGATGCCTGTCAGCTTGCTTTATGGAGAAAGCTATTTTATTCAACACCTAATAAACTTCCCATTGAATGTAAAGTGGTGTGGTACATGTGGTGCCTACCTGGTGTGTCAGCTCTCATGTCCCCAACAAGTATCGCAGAAGCTTGCTCTGAAGCCAGCTGGCCAACTTATCAAAGAACAGCCCTGGTCATCTCTACTGCCTCTGATCTGGCGAACTCACTAAACACAAATGCTTCGTTTTAAAATGATGTGTTGTGTTGGAGTGTGCCCCTGGCTACTTTAAGACTTTTACTCAAGTTGTATTTTACTGGGTGACTTCCACTTGAGTCGTTTTCTATTAAAGTATCTTTACAAGTATAAAAATTGGGTACTTTTTCCACCGCTGTGTGTGATTAAGCCTAGCTATTACTGTAGGTGCAGGTCTACTACATATTATGTGATCAGGCATCATAATACCACAGGTAGCTAGGGTTAGTTAGCATACTATTTTGATGATACGTCTTGTAGCTAGTTCGTGCCAGACATAAACACTTTGTGTGCATAGCTAGCTAGCCCATTTGCGAGGCAATGTTCTTTTGCATTGTCTCTGAAGGATGGTCGGCATGCTTTGTTACAGAATTGCATTTGTTTAGCAAGCACAGGCAACTGCAGCAAACCAAAGTATAACCAACAAAAGTACTGCTTTCAGCTGTATAAAGCCTCTTTCACATTACTCATAAGCCCTCCATTACGTTGCGCCGGATGTCATGCATTTCAATGGGGACGTCCACAATGGAGTGTAAACGCAACGCACACTTGTATTTTTAAATTTATTTTTAAAATTTAATTTTGTACATTTTTTAAAATTTTTAAAAATGTTTTATTAACCACAAATCAATACAGAAAGTACATGAGGGAACACAAGTATATATAGATTATATACAATGGACAGTCGAGCTAGGGGGTACAATATCACATTACAATTACACAAGGACCTTAAGGGACATACATACACTAACAATTCTAACAGCTTATTTGTTAGAGGAGTATTTAACTGTCTTAAAATACAGTTACATTTCTTTTTGTAGGGTAAGAAAATGTGTTTTTTTGTTTGTAAATTTGCATTTGTGTATATGAAATTTGTCCAAAAGAATATTGAAATTAATTACATAAAAATGTTTCAGCTTATTTCTATCATATGTAAAGAATCCAAGCAGTACATATTTCCACAATAGTGTAAAATCTTTCATAAATGTGTTCAATTATAAATCTACTGATGTCTTGCCACAGTTTTCTTACATGAATACAATTCCAAAAAAGATGCAACACTCTTTCTGGGTGGTCATTACAAAAGGAGCAATTTGAGTTGATGTTTTCCTTAAACTTCTTCATATAGTGGTTGGCAGGATAATATATATGAATAATTTTAAAGGAAACTTCCTACATTGGGGCAAAAAAGTATTTAGTCAGCCACCAATTGTGCAAGTTCTCCCACTTAAAAAGATGAGAGGCCTGTAAATTTTCATCATAGGTACACTTCAACTATGACAGACAAAATGAGAAAAAAAATCCAGAAAATCACATTGTAAGATTTTTAATGAATTTATTTGCAAATTATGGTGGAAAATTATGGTGGCTGACTAAATACTTTTTTGCCCCACTGTATATGTTTCTCTATAGATTCAAGCAACTCATCATTCTCATGTTTGGTGTTGTACCCGTAGAAGTTTATAGTAAGTAATGAGTGGAACTAATCACAAGACAAGACAAATAACTGATCACAAGACAAATAAAGTGACCAAAGGGGTCACATTCCGAGTGTAGAATATTACCACCAAAGGTATTTTTCATTGTAGTGACACCAGCGGAGTGTTCAGATCCACGGGAAAGCCAAATATCATTGCCCCATTGTGACCTCCAGAAGTTGGCATCAGCTGAAATTGAGTGAGACTCTTGAAGGAAGCAAAAATCTGTTTTAAATTGTTTAGCAAATAAAAATAAGGCCTTGCGCTTCACATTGTTTTGTAACCCCCTAGCATTAAGAGAAACTATAGACAAAGACAAAACAACAAAGATTATATAAAAGTATAAACTGTAGTAGGATGAGTCAAAGACATAGGAGCAGTGAACGTAAACGACAAGGAACCGAGATCTGCACCATTTAAGTCAATTTAAAGTGAAAATAGCTTATTCCATAAACTTTGAAATTCAACTCAACTGAAAATTATGTTCAAGACCAAAGCAAGTGTTCTTGTAGTAAGAGAGACTAAAACCCCTCTTTAGTGTAATCAGGAACTATTCTGATAAATAAAATACAAAATAATCATTTAAATAAAAGGGTACCTACTATTTTAAGTGCATA
The DNA here is from genome assembly GCF_034236695.1 of Oncorhynchus nerka. Lineage (NCBI taxonomy): Eukaryota > Metazoa > Chordata > Actinopteri > Salmoniformes > Salmonidae > Oncorhynchus > Oncorhynchus nerka. The sequence continues at coordinate 26,690,035 of NC_088398.1, forward strand.
TGAAAACTGATCATAAAATAATTGAATAAAAAATGTTTTACATATACACGTTCCTAAGATATTTCTTTGGAAATAAGTATTAATAACTAGACAGAACAATAACCGTGTAAAGTCAGAGCAGACCTGTATGCCCTTTAAAACAGTATCTTAGTTACGGTATACATGAAAAAATAAATACAGCTTTCAATCTTCTTCGTAAGTTTGTAAACAAAATAGGTCTTCTGGTCATACAAGAACAAACTAATAAATTGAAGTACCCGAGTGTTCCTGAAAAATAGTCACCTGATGCTTGTTAGGAAAACAACATAAGGAAAATGAGAATACCTTGGCTGAAACCATCAACCTGTTCCTTCTGGTGAGATTTTAGGGAGGACTATGGATTTCTGAACCGTTGATGAAGCCTTGTCCTCCGACGAAGTAAGCAGCCTTCCCCTCATTTCGTGCTATCTTTGATCGTTGGCCACAACTTGTTCCTTCTTTCTATGTCCTCCGGGCTGAGATGCTCGGCGAAACGCATACCATGGCTCTGACGGAAGGCGTTCTTCCTAGCAGCTTTCTAGACAGCATCCCTGTAGAATCGGGAAGTGAAGAGGATGATGATACCCCTCGGTCTTGAATCGTTTTGCTGTTGCTTCTTGCCGAGGCGATGCACAACGTCGATGGTATCACCAACTTTGTTCTTCTCTGCAGGCATAACTTCTTGGCAGATGGGGATAGCCTCTCCTCGTACATCTTCATTCTCTACCTCTGGCAAGCCATAGAGTCTCAGGTTCCATCTTCTTTTGTTCCAGATCAGTGAGACGTCTTTGGTAGACATTGTTCATCTTTTCCACCTTTTCCACACTTTATTCAACTTTTGCCACTCTCATTTTCACATCCTTGATTTCACCACATGCAAACTCCACAGTCCTTTTCAAGCCTTCGATAACCATGGTGTTCGCGCCAACCATTTTCTCAATGGCATCAGACCTGGAGTTGATGAGTAAGGAGAGGGTAGCCACTATGTCAGAGTTCATGTTGGGTTTTTTGGAGGGTGGAGGTTTGCACGGAGTAACCGGTAAAGAGGGGAATTCGTCATCTTCAACAGCATTCGAAAGCATGATATTATCCATAGGCCAAGCGTAGTTATGGCAGTTGTCTATAAGCACGTTTCTCTCTTGTTGATTAGCAATAGAACGGCTAACTTCTTCCTTTCTTTTTTTGTCACGACTTTGCATGGACATGCTGAAATAAATTATCCAATTATTATACCAGTAACAGGAAAGGTCTTATATCTTGAACAAATAAAAATAGTAATGACTGTAAAGTAGGTTTTTTTTCACAATCTTTCTGAAGTTTGGTACGGAGCTCGGTAAAAAAGCGTCTGTTCAAGCCGCCATCTTGGCTGAAAAACCACGCACGCTTGTATTTGAAGGCTCCGTTGCGAGACGGATGCCGTATACTTTGAAAATGTTCAAACTTGCTGTCGTCTCCAGTACAGCCAGAGTCCATCGGAGAACAGGAAGTTACCAAACCACAGAAGAAGATGAAAATGTGATTTTCAGTGATGGCTTTATGGGATAACTAGCAACAATTACCCATTCCTATAAGTGAGTACTATTTTAATAGTCATGTTAAATAATACACATTGGCTGTTAAGCCAATTGCATTATATGGCTGGGGCCTCCCATTTAAGTTTATTGTGATGGTAATGAAGTTTGTTTTTTTATGATAATTATTAGGTGGTCATTAGCTACAGTGGTATCTTCAACCTAGCCTAGCTTTTAGCTAGCTAGCTAGCTGCTCTGTAATGCAGGCTAGCTTGACTTGCTATAAAGTTAGAGAAACAAGTTGAGGAAAAAGTATCTAAACAAAACATGTTTTATTATCACCTGAAACAATATATTTATCCTGTCTTGAATGAAAAGGTTATATTTTGTAATCTCCCAAAACAAATGGGATCTCTGACGAGAAACCGCCTCTCCTCCATCTTGGGTTACAAACACTACACTTGTCCGTTCAGTAGCATGGGCAAGACTCTGTAAAGATGACGTACGGCATAATGAAATACAAATAGCGTTAGCTCGCTTAATAAGAAACAGACACTGTCTGTTTCACAGCTTGGCATTCTGTTAATTCAATACAGACATTATTAGTGTTAAATTACCAAGTTTAGGAATAACAATGTCATTTTATCTGCATTTTCAGAAATGACTAAATACACTTGTTTTGCTTTCAGAGCACATGCACAGCGGTTCGGACTGGATCAGTTTGACATCCAATCTCTCTTGTAGTCTACAAATATATAAAACAATTCCACATCGAATATTAACAATAAGACTCCTGGGGGCGTGGCTTTCAGATAGTAATGTTTGACTAATCGTGAGAGTAAATGTCATTCCTATTCATCATGTTAAGTTTCTACACTAGACATTTCTCTTTTCCTTTTATATTTTTGCACATTACATATTTTTTAATATACATTTTATAACATTATTTTTTAAATATTATAAAGCAAAGTGGTAACTATCCCAACATTGAGATATGCATAGGCACTTGAGGAACTCATACTCATGTATATTCCTCATAAAAGCTACAAAAAAGTGTCTGTGCTCAACCTTAACGTGATGACAATAGAGCTGAACAGATGAACCAGAATGACATTTACTCTCACGTGTGGCCAAAAATGTATATCTGAAAGCCACGCCCCCAATAAGCCAAGCCTCCAGTCTTCAAAGAAAACAACCCTTTCTAAGTGACCCAACTGGCTGGGTCAAAATAACAGTATGGCTTGTCATACCATTACTTTTGGCATTCACAGTATTACTAATGTACAGTAGTGTACACATTCACACTGTAGACTTCACAAGTGTATGAGGGAATGAGAGGCTGAGTGTCATCATCCATATTACAGACATCAGAATTAATCTGATTAGTCAAGTCATTCACTGTATATGTGTGGGCAGGTGAGATTGATTCAATGTTATATGAATGAAGACATGATTCCATCTGAATCAGCACAGTCAGCAATGAACTGACTAGCATTGTCAGTTCACAGTCTGTTTAGATTCAGCTCTATAGGTTCAGATTCAGTTCAGAGACAGGTCCAATTCAGCTCTTCACAATCATAGACTCACAGCTCTCCCTAAATGTGACGGTTCAGTCATGCAGTCGTGCAAGCAGCCATGTCATCAGCCTGGGGGCGGTCAGTCTGGGTCGGTTGCTGCTGCTGCTGAGGGAAAGACCCCATGCCTTTCCTTCTCCTTCCACTCCTCTGCACTCACACGTTAGTCAAATCAGCCCATTACGTGCTCTGTTGGGCATGTTTAGCTTTTTATATCCATCCCCGGCGTCAAGAAGTCAATGAATTTGAAAAAAAAATGGGAGGGGAGGGGATGACACACAGACTCCAAGCAGAGGGGTCCTTTTTCACAGTAGATGTGAGAGCATCAGTGTCAGTGTTTGTTTGTTTATTCATGTTTCCCACCATCAGTGTTCTGCCTAAGACAGCTAGCGCTATTATTGTAATTACCCAGTTCACTGTAAAAGCTGTCACAAGACATTGAGAAAGAGGAAGTGAACTTGTAAACTAGAACATGCTAACACTAATCCGCATGCAAACCTCGTCAAAATGGATCGCAAAATTATTTTGATGTGAATCAGAATCACGTTCATTGTCCTACAAGAGGAAAATATTGGCAAGCATATACTGTACAACATGTTCTCATAGCGCTTTAAATTTTTTAGCTAAAACATTATAGCCTGGCTGGCTGAAATGTTATGTATTTAGGGTTTGTGTTCACGTTATGGGAACATCCTGCATTACAGGGACTTACCAGTTGTAGGATCTTAAATTGATCACCCTGAAGCAGGAGATGAAAACTTGCAGTGTATTTGAGGTTTAAAAAGGCTTCTGAAGTTTGTCATTTCCAAATTTCAGACTTGATTTTCCTTCACGATCAACCCTTACAAAAATGTCCATAAATTATAATTCACATAATAATTATAATTTCCTGTTATTTTGCTACTGTAGCACACTGGTTGAAATTAAGATCCTACATCTGTAGGTAAACTTTCATACAGCGGCATGACAGCGACATACAAATATCGTCCCAAATGGCGCCGTATTCCCTGGCCCTGGTCAAAAGTAGTGGCCTATATAGGGTATATGGTGCCATTCTGGACACAATCTAAGTTGAGGAAGCAGGACATGGTTCAGATACAACACACACAGTCATGGATGGCCTGGCTAAGTGGTGCTACTGTTGAGCTGAAGTCTGGATCACCATAGCCTTTGCCAGCAGGCTGTGAGGGGAGTGGTTGAACACTGTAATCAGTGTGAGGCACTCACAGAGAGACACAGCGAGACACACAGGGAGCCATATAACTAGACACATAGCGAGTCATAGTGAGACCCAGTGAGGTAGTCCCAAATGGCACCCTATTCCCTATATGGTACACTACTCTTTACCAGGGCCTGTAGGGCGTATAAGCCCCAAGGTAGTGCATTATATAGGGAATAGGGAACCATTTGCAACCCAGCCACAGAGGCGCCAAGATGCACATTAAAGCCAATGACCAGGCAGACAGGCCACAGGGACAAACAAAGAGAGTGTCACTCCTGGATTGGAGCACTAAAATGAGAGGCGGATCTGACAAATGACTATGTGACAATAGATGTGTGACTGTGTGTAAGGCTGGGAGCAAGAGATGGAGAGTTTTTAGATGTGTTTGTATGTGTTGCAATTATGTAGGCTCTTGCGCCTTAGCTGTAGCATAACCCCAGAGCATTTCACATCCTGTCAATCACTCAGACTGGCACAGAGAGCGAGAGAGAGAGAGAGAGAGAGAGAGAGAGAGAGAGAGAGAGAGAGAGAGAGAGAGAGAGAGAGAGAGAGAAAGAGTGGCTGCTCCCTTGAGTCTGCGGGTAGGGTAGCCCCTCGGGCACAGTTGGCATGCAGCTGGGCACCCTCTCTCACTCCAGGGCACCCTGTGTGCCAACGCTCTGCCATGCCTTAGAGAGAGGAGAGGTCGACTGGAGAAGGAGAAGTGTGTGTGTGTGTCTGTTTGCTTTGGTTTATTTTGGTTTATTTGGTTTATTCCCATTAGCTTTTGCCGAAGCAGCAGCTATTCTTCCTGGGGCTCACACAAAAACGTAACAAGTAACAGAACATTGGTACACTGATAGACAAGAACAGTTACACAAATTTAAACTACAACGATATACAAACAATACAACAAAATAATAATGTGTGTGTAGATTGTGTGTTTTAGAGTGTGTGCGTGTGTTTGTGTCATTTCACAGTCCCTATTGTGCAATGAGATGTTTTTTAAGACATTTCTTAAATGTCATTTTGCTGTTTTCTTGAGTAATTGGAGATGTAAGAGAGTTCCGTGCGATCATGGTTCTGTATAATACTGTGCGCTGACGTGAATTTATATTGGACTTGGTGACTGTGAAAAGACCTGGGGTATGTATGGGTGGCTGAGCTGTATGTTATTTGATTATGCAGACAGTCTGGAATTTTCATCACAGAAGCAGTTAATCTCTCGTCAACCCTCAACCAGGAAAGACTGGTGTGCTTTGTTTTGAGCCAGCTACAGCTTAGCTAGGTCTTTCTTTGATGCACTTGAACATATTACCGGACAGTAATCAAGATGTTACAAGACCAGAGCGTGAACAACTTGTACAGTTGATTTTTGTGTAAAAAAATGCAGAACATATTTTTATAACAGACATATTCACAACAACGTTGTGACTCGTTTCAGGAAACTAGGCATATGTCGCAAGGCAGTACTTCACAGGAGAGCCATTTGAACATGCATTTATTTTGGCAGAAATGTCTTCTGGAACATGTGAACTTTCAGGTGCCTTAATAACCAACTTGAATGCCATCTGGAAATGTTTACATTTTTTAAATGTTTAAATTACGAGCCTATTTGGTTTAGACACAGAAAAAGTCAGCAATCTTCTCGCTAGCCATGATTGGCTGAGATAATGAGTGGGCTGGACATGCCGAGAGATGACTTTGGATTGGTCTGCCATATAGTACGCTTCTGTCTACTTAAACTGGTCAGTATGTGTAGGTAATCCTGTCTAACGCGGTTTTTAAAATATATATATATAGCGTAGTAGAACTGCATAAGTGTTGCTCTCCACTTTCTGGAGGACCGAGTTTTTGAAATCAGTGGAATTAGAGTATGATAGCTAAGGAGATGGAGAAAACACCTGTTTCCGGATTACATCTTCAAGCTAAGGGCAACCATGGAATCTGTGACAGGTAGAAGCATCCATACATTTTCAGATATTACACGTTTCTAATTTTGACAGAAAGTCGTTTTTATTTCAAGTTAAAGTGTACTGTTAGCTGCCTGGCTTGCTAGCTAATGTTACGTGTATGAACTTATTATTCGTATCTCAGAGCCATTTGCTTTGCAAGTTATAGCCTAATGTTAGCTAGCTAACATTGAAACTGGTTGGTTAGCTACCTTTATTTATTTATTTATTTTTATTTAACCATTATATAACCAGGTAGGCTAGTTGAGAACAAGTTCTCATTTGCAACTGCGACCTGGCCAAGATAAAGCAAAGCAGTTCGACACATACAACAACACAGAGTTACACATGGAATTAACAAACATACAATCAATAATACAGTAGAAATATATATATACAGCATGTGCAAATGAGGTAGGATAAGAGAGGCTTTGGTGACAAAACGGATGGCACTGTTATAGACTGCATCCAAATTCTTGAGTAGAGTTTTGGAGGCTATTTTGTAAATGACATCGCCAAAGTCGAGGTTCGGTAGGATGGTCAGTTTTATGAGGCAGCATGAGTGAAGGAGGCTTTGTTGTGAAATAGGAAGCCGATTCTAGATTTAATTTTGGATTGGAGATGTTTAATGTGAGTCTGGAAGGAGAGTTTACAGTCTAACCAGACACCTAGGTATTTGTAGTTGTCCACATATTCTAAGTCAGAACCGTCCACAGTAGTGATGCTGGACGGGTGGGCCGGTGCGGGCAGTGATCGGTTGAAGAGCATGCATTTAGTTTTACTTGCATTTAAGAGCAGTTGGAGGCCACGGAGGGAGAGATGTATGGCATTGAAGCTCATCTGGAGGTTAGTTAACACAGTGTCCAACGAAGGGCCAGAGGTATACAGAATGGTGTTGTCTGCGTAGATGTGGATCAAAGAATCACCAGCAGCAAGAGCAACATCATTGATGTATACAGAGAAGAGAGTCGGCCCGACAATTGAACCCTGTGGCACCCCCATAGAGACTGCCAGAGGTCCGGACAAAAGGCCCTCCGATTTGACATACTGAACTTTATCAGAGAAGTAGTTGGTGAACCAGGCGAGGCAATCATTTGTGAAACCAAGGCTGTTGAGTCTGCCATTAAGAATGATGTGATTGACAGAGTCGAAAGCATTAGCCAGGTCAATGAATATGGCTGCACAGTAATGTCTCTTATCGGTGGCGGTTATGATATCGTTTCGGACCTTGAGTGTGGCTGAGGTGCACCCGTGACCAGCTTGGAAACTGGATTGCATAGCGGAGAAGGTACGGTGGGATTCGAAATGGTCGGTGATCTGTTTGTTCAATTGGCTTTTGAAGACTTTAGAAAGAGAGGGCAGGATGGATACAGGTCTGTAACAGTTTGGGTCTAGAGACTGAAAAACAGATTCTATCTCAAGGCCGAGAAGGTATGGTGAGATTCGAAATGGACAGTAATCTGTTTGTTAACTTGGCTTTCACAGACCTTAGAAAGGCAGGGTAGAAGAGATATATGTCTGTAGCAGTTTGGGTCTAGAGTGTCTCCCCCTTTGAAGAAGGGGATGACCGCGGCAGCTTTCCAATCTATGGGAATCTCAGACAATACGAAAGAGAGGTTAAACAGGCTAGTAATACGGGTTGCAATCATTTCGGCAGATCATCTTAGAAAGAGAGGGTCCAGATTGTCTAGCCTGGCTGATTTGTAGAGGTCCAGATTTTGCAGATTTTTCAGAACATCAGCTATCGGGATTTGGGTGAAGGAGAAGTGGGGGAGCGCTGGGCTGTTGACCAGGGTAGGGGAAGCCAGGTGGAAAGCATGGCCAGCGGTAGAAAAATGCTTCTTGAAATTCTCAATTGTTGTGGATTTATCGGTGGTGACAGTGTTTCCTAGCCTCAGTGCAGTGGGCAGCTGGGAGAAGGTGCTCTTATTCTTTTTTGAGTTTGTACTACAGGGTGCAAATTTCTGATTGAAAAAGATAGCTTTAGCTTTCCTAACTGCCTGTGTATATTGGTTCCTAACTTCCCTAAAAAGTTGCATATCACGGGGGCTAATCGATGCTAATGCAGAACGCCACAGGATGTTTTTGTGGTGGTCAAGGGCAGACAGGTCTGGAGTGAACCAAGGGCTATATCTATTCCTGGATCAAAATTTTTTGAATGGAGCATGCTTTTTTAAGATGGTGAAGAAGGCACTTTTAAAGAATAGCCAGGCATCATCTACTGACGGGATGAGGTCAATGTCATTCCAGGATACCCCGGCCAGGTCAATTAGAAAGGCCTGTTCGCAGAAGTGTTTTAGGGAGCGTTTGACAGTATTGAGGGGTGGTCATTTGACCCCAGACCCATTACAGATGCAGGCAATGAGACAGTGATCACTGAGATCTTGGTTGAAACCAGCAGAGGTGTATTTGGAGGGCAAGTTAGTTAAGATGATATCTATGAGGGTGCCCGTGTTTACGGGTTTGGGGTTGTACCTGGTAGGTTCATTGATAATTTGTGTGAGATTGAGTTTCATCAAGCTTAGATTGTAGGAATGCCGGGGTGTTAAGCATGTCCCAGTTTAGGTCACCTAGCAGCATGAGCTCAGAATGTTATGCAGGTGAGTGAGGACCCAACAGCGATTCAACAGAAACAGAGTCTTTTAATGTCCAAACAGGGAAACATAAATCCTCAATCTTTACAGGAGATGTCCAAACAGGGAAAACATAAATCCTCTATCTTTGCAGGAGAGTCCTCCTTCTAGTAGTAGAGGAGAATTGCAGGGCTAGCGGCAACAGACTGCAGGTCCCTCTGGGTAGGCGCGGGCCGTAGAGGACAGAGACACCTGCTCACACGCAGCATCTGATGAAGAGGCAGATTACGACAGGACGGGACAAGGGCAAAGCAAACAAGAATCCGACAAGGACAGAAGCAGAAACAGAGAGAGAAATAGAGACTTAATCAGAGGGCAAAAGAGGAGACAGGTGTGAGAGAGTAAACGAGGTCGTTAGGAGAATGGGGAACAGCTGGGAGCAGGAACGGAACGATAGAGAGAGAGAGAGATAGTAACCTAATACGACCAGCAGGGGGAAATGAAGAGAAGAGAAAGCACAGGGACAAGACATAACATGACAGTAACCCCCCACTCACCGAGCGCCTCCTGGCGCACTCGAGGAGGAAACCTGGCGGCAACGGAGGAAATCATCGATCAGCGAACGGTCCAGCACGTCCCGAGATGGAACCCAACTCCTTTCCTCAGGACCGTAACCCTCCCAATCCACTAGGTACTGATGACCACTGCCCCGAGGACGCATGTCCATAATCTTCCGGACCCTGTAGATAGGTGCGCCCTCGACAAGGACGGGGGGGGGGGGGGGGAAGACGAACGGGGGGCGCGAAGAAAAGGCTTGACACAGGAGACATGGAAGACCGGGTGGACGCGACGAAGATGTCGCGGAAGAAGAAGTCGCACTGCGACAGGATTAACGACCTGAGAAATACGGAACGGACCAATGAACCGCGGGGTCAACTTGCGAGAAGCTGTCATAAGGGGAAGGTTACGAGTGGAGAGCCATACTCTCTGACCGCGACAATACCTAGGACTCTTAGTCCTACGCTTATTAGCGGCTCTCACAGTCTGCGCCCTATAACGGCAAAGTGCAGACCTGACCCTCTTCCAGGTGCGCTCACAACGTTGGACAAAAGCCTGAGCGGAGGGGACGCTGGACTCGGCGAGCTGGGACGAGAACAGAGGAGGCTGGTACCCGAGGCTACTCTGAAAAGGAGATAGCCCGGTCGCAGACGAAGGAAGCGAGTTGTGAGCGTATTCTGCCCAGGGGAGCTGTTCTGCCCAAGACGCAGGGTTTCGAAAGGAAAGACTGCGTAAGATGCGACCAATCGTCTGATTGGCCCGTTCTGCTTGACCGTTAGACTGGGGGTGAAAACCGGAAGAGAGACTGACGGAAGCCCCAATCAAACGGCAAAACTCCCTCCAAAATTGAGACGTGAATTGCGGACCCCTGTCCGAAACGGCGTCTGACGGAAGGCCATGAATTCTGAAAACATTCTCAATGATGATTTGTGCCGTCTCTTTAGCAGAAGGAAGCTTAGCGAGGGGAATAAAATGAGCCGCCTTAGAGAACCTATCGACAACCGTTAGAATAACAGTCTTCCCCGCTGACGAAGGAAGACCGGTAATAAAGTCTAAGGCGATGTGAGACCACGGTCGAGAGGGAATGGAAAGCGGTCTGAGACGGCCGGCAGGAGGAGAGTTACCGGACTTAGTCTGCGCGCAGTCCGAACAAGCAGCCACGAAACGACGCGTGTCATGCTCCTGAGTGGGCCACCAGAAACACTGGCGAATAGAAGCAAGCGTACCCCGAACGCCGGGATGGCCGGCTAACTTGGCAGAGTGAGCCCACTGAAGAACGGCCAGACGAGTAGGAACCGGAACGAAAAGAAGGTTCCTAGGACAAGCGCGCGGCGACGGAGTGTGAGTGAGTGCTTGCTTTACCTGCCTCTCAATTCCCCAGACAGTCAACCCGACAACACGCCCCTCAGGGAGAATCCCCTCGGGGTCGGTGGAGGCTACTGAAGAACTGAAGAGACGGGACAAAGCATCAGGCTTGGTGTTCTTTGAGCCCGGACGATAAGAAATAACGAACTCGAAACGAGCGAAAAACAGCGCCCAACGAGCCTGACGCGCATTAAGTCATTTGGCAGAACGGATGTACTCAAGGTTCTTATGGTCAGTCCAAACGACAAAAGGAACGGTCGCCCCCTCCAACCACTGTCGCCATTCGCCTAGGGCTAGCGGATGGCGAGCAGTTCGCGGTTTCCCACATCATAGTTACGTTCCGACGGCGACAGGCGATGAGAAAATACGCGCAAGGATGGACCTTATCGTCAGAATGGGAGCGCTGGGACAGAATGGCTCCCACGCCCACCTCTGACGCGTCAACCTCGACAATGAACTGTCTAGAGACGTCAGGTGTAACAAGGATAGGAGCGGATGTAAAACGCTTCTTGAGGAGATCAAAAGCTCCCTGGGCGGAAACGGACCACTTAAAGCACGTCTTGACAGAAGTAAGGGCTGTGAGAGGAGCTGCCACCTGACCGAAATTACGAATGAAACGACGATAGAAATTCGCGAAACCGAGAAAGCGCTGCAGCTCGACACGTGACTTAGGGACGGGCCAATCACTGACAGCTTGGACCTTAGCGGAATCCATCTGAATGCCTTCAGCGGAAATAACAGAACCGAGAAATGTGACGGAGGAGACATGAAAAGCGCACTTCTCAGCCTTCACATAAAGACAATTCTCTAAAAGGCGCTGGAGGACACGTCGAACGTGCTGAACATGAATCTGGAGTGACGGTGAAAAAATCAGGATATCGTCAAGGTAAACGAAAACAAAGATGTTCAGCATGTCTCTCAGTACATCATTCACTAATGCCTGAAAGACAGCTGGAGCGTTAGCGAGACCGAACGGCAGAACCCGGTATTCAAAGTGCCCTAACGGAGTGTTAAACGCCGTTTTCCACTCGTCCCCCTCCCTGATGCGCACGAGATGGTAAGCGTTACGAAGGTCCAACTTAGTGAAAACCTGGCTCCCTGCAGGATCTCGAAGGCTGAAGACATAAGGGGAAGCGGATAACGATTCTTAATCGTTATGTCATTCAGCCCTCGATAATCCACGCAGGGCGCAGGGTCCCGTCCTTTTTCTTAACAAAAAAACCCCGCTCCGGCGGGAGAGGAGGAAGGGACTACGGTACCGGCGTCGAGAGCTACAGACAAATAATCTTCGAGAGCCTTACGTTCGGGAGCCGACAGAGAGTATAGTCTACCCCGGGGGGGAGTGGTACCCGGAAGGAGATCTATACTACAATCATGCGACCGGTGAGGAGGAAGGGAGGTGGCCCTGGACCGACTGAAGACCGTGCGCAGATCATGATATTCCTCCGGCACCCCTGTCAAATCACCAGGCTCCTCCTGTGAAGAGGGGGCAGAAGAAACAGGAGGGATAGCAGACATTAAACATTTCACATGACAAGAGACGTTCCAGGAGAGGATCGAATTACTAGACCAATTAATAGAAGGATTATGACACACTAGCCAGGGATGGCCCAAAACAAGAGGTGTAAAAGGTGAACGAAAAATCAAAAAAGAAATGGTTTCGCTATGATTACCAGAGACAGTGAGGGTTAAAGGTAGCGTTTCACGCTGAATCCTGGGGAGAGGACTACCATCCAAGGCGAACATGGCCGTGGGCTCCCCTAACTGTCTGAGAGGAATGTCATGTTCCCGAGCCCAGGCTTCGTCCATAAAACAGCCCTCCGCCCCAGTCTATCAAGGCACTGCAGGAAGCTGCCGAACCGGTCCAGCGTAGATGGACCGACAAGGTAGTACAGGATCTTGAAGGAGAGACCTGAGTAGAAGCGCTCACCAGTAGCCCTCCGCTTACTGATGAGCCCTGGCTTTTACTGGACATGAAATGACAAAATGACCAGCGGAACCGCAATAGAGACAGAGGCGGTTGGTGATTCTCCGTTCCCTCTCCTTAGTCGAGATGCGAATACCCCCCAGCTGCATGGGCTCAGCACCTGAGCCAGTGGAGGAAGATGGTAGTGATGCGGAGAGGGGGGAAACGGATAATGCGAGCTCTCTTCCACGAGCTCGGTGACGAAGATCTACCCGTCGTTCTATGCGAATAGCGAGTTCAATCAAAGAATCCACGCTGGAAGGAACCTCCCGGGAGAGAATCTCATCCTTTACCTCCGCGTGGAGACCCTCCAGAAAACGAGCGAGCAACGCCGGCTCGTTCCAGTCACTGGAGGCAGCAAGAGTGCGAAACTCTATAGAGTAATCCGTTATGGATCGATTACCTTGACATAGGGAAGACAGGGCCCTGGAAGCTTCTTTCCCAAAAACTGAACGATCAAAACCCGTATCATCTCCTCCTTAAAGTTCTGATACTGGTTAGTACACTCAGCCCTTGCCTCCCAGATTGCCGTGCCCCACTCACGAGCCCGTCCAGTAAGGAGAGATATGACGAGGCGATACGAGCTGTACCCCTGGAGTACGTGTTGGGCTGGAGAGAGAACACAATATCACACTGGGTGAGGAACGAGCGGCATTCAGTGGGCTCCCCAGAGTAACACGGTGGGTTATTAATTCTGGGCTCTGGAGACTTGGAAGCCCAGGAAGTAGCCGGTGGATCGAGGCGGAGATTGTGAATATGTTTCGAGAGGGCGGAGACTTGGGCGGCCAGGGTCTCAACGGCATGTCGAGCAGCAGACAATTCCTGCTCGTGTCTGCCTAGCATCGCTCCCTGGATCTCGACGGCTGAGTAGAGAGGATCCGAAGTCGCTGGGTCCATTCTTGGTCGGATTCTTCTGTTATGCAGGTGAGTGAGGACCCAACAGCGATTCAACAGAAACAGAGTCTTTTAATGTCCAAACAGGGAAAACATAAATCCTCAATCTTTACAGGAGATGTCCAAACAGGGAAAACATAAATCCTCTATCATTGCAGGAGAGTCCTCCTTCTAGTAGTAGAGGAGAATTGCAGGGCTAGCGGCAACAGACTGCAGGTCCCTCTGGGTAGGCGCGGGCCGTAGAGGACAGAGACACCTGCTCACACGCAGCATCTGATGAAGAGGCAGATTACGACAGGACGGGACAAGGACAAAGCAAACAAGAATCCGACAAGGACAGAAGCAGAAACAGAGAGAGAAATAGAGACTTAATCAGAGGGCAAAAGAGGAGACAGGTGTGAGAGAGTAAACGAGGTCGTTAGGAGAATGGGGAACAGCTGGGAGCAGGAACGGAACGATAGAGAGAGAGAGAGATAGTAACCTAATACGACCAGCAGGGGGAAATGAAGAGAAGAGAAAGCACAGGGACAAGACATAACATGACACAGAAGGTAGACGGGGGCAATCAATTCACATATGGTGCCCAGGGCACAGCTGGGGGCAGAGGGTGGTCTATAGCAAGCGGCAACGGTGAGAGACTTGTTTCTGGAAAGGTGAATTTTTAGCAGTAGAAGCTCAAATTGTTTTGGTACAGACCTGGATAGAAAGACAGAACTCTGCAGGCTATCTCTGCAGTAGATTGCAACTGCGCCCCCTTTGGCAGTTCTATCTTGGCAGGAAATGTTATGGTTAGGGATGGAAATTTCAGGGTTTTTGGTGGTTTTCCTAAGCCAGGATTCAGATATGACTAAGACATCCCGGTTGGCAGAATGTGCTAAAGCAGTGAATAAAGCAAACTTGGGTTGTAGGCTTCTAACGTTAACATGCATGAAACCTGTAGATTCATGCAGGGTAGTAAGGTCATGAGTTTGGATTATGGTTCATTGTTTACTTAGCCAGCTAGCTACATTTCTTAACAAAAGGCTTCGCTATGCATATAACAATTTCAATGGAATGTCATTGCGACAACTGTTGATAGACGTAGCTGGTAAATTCGCTCTTGCTATCTACTCTGATTTCAGAGGACTCTCGTCTGAGTGTGCCAGAGCACAGAATAATTGACTAATTTATGAACAACACCCGTTGAATATGGCCGGTGTCAGTAAACGTTGGCAATAAAAGCGTCAGTTGTTGCCAGCAGCACAGTTGCAGTCGGATCAACCCTTAAAGAGATGGGTGGGGTTAAAGCTTAAGAGGGTGTGAATGATCCTCAAAGGCTGTGTATGATATACAATTTTGTGGCTCTGCCTCTGCTTTTATCCAATGTAAAAATCACAATTTTAAAGGTTTCTACATCAGACCGAATCAAGGTGGTCAGTCACCTTCATCAAACGGACTTGACCATGATAATTGACCATCCAATGTAATACCTAGGAGTTTAGCTTCCTCAACATGCTCAATGGTCACACCTTTTATGCACAACTCCAGTTGTGGTTTAGGTCTTAGAGAATGTTTTGAATCAAATGCAATGCTTTTAGTTTTAGATGTATTTAAGACCAGTTTATTATTAATCCCGCATTCTGTAACTCCTTATTTAGAATTTCAGTGAGCTCACTGGATTTAGGTGCAGACATGTAGAGTGCAAAATCATCTGCATATACATAGTCATTCTAGCTTCATATAAGACAAAAGTGGAAAATCATTTGTAAAAATAGAGAGAAGAGTAACAGCCCAAGGTAACTGCCCTGAGGGACACCGCACTGTACATATCCAATCTCTGGGTTCTATTGGATAAGTAACTCTCCAACCATGTGATGGCAGGTGGTGTAAAGCCATGGCAAGTTAGTTTTTTTCAATACTGCCTGTAGCCTACTGTACATGGTGGAGGAACATACTGCCTGTAGCCTACTGTACATGGTGGATGAGCATACTGCCTGTAGCCTACTGCACATGGTGGAGGAACATACTGCCTGTAGCCTACTGTACATGGTGGAGGAACATACTGCCTGTAGCCTACTGTACATGGTGGAGGAACATACTGCCTGTAGCCTACTGTACATGGTGGAGGAACATACTGCCTGTAGCCTACTGTACATGGTGAAGGAACATACTGCCTGTAGCCTACTGTACATGGTGGAGGAACATACTGCCTGTAGCCTACTGTACATGGTGGAGGAACATACTGCCTGTAGCCTACTGTACATGGTGGATGAGCATACTGCCTGTAGCCTACTGCACATGGTGGAGGAACATACTGCCTGTAGCCTACTGTACATGGTGGAGGAACATACTGCCTGTAGCCTACTGTACATGGTGGAGGAACATACTGCCTGTAGCCTACTGTACATGGTGGAGGAACATACTGCCTGTAGCCTACTGTACATGGTGAAGGAACATACTGCCTGTAGCCTACTGTACATGGTGGAGGAACATACTGCCTGTAGCCTACTGTACATGGTGGAGGAACATACTGCCTGTAGCCTACTGTACATGGTGGATGAGCATACTGCCTGTAGCCTACTGCACATGGTGGAGGAACATACTGCCTGTAGTCTACTGTACATGGTGGAGGAACATACTGCCTGTAGCCTACTGTACATGGTGGAGGAACATACTGCCTGTAGCCTACTGTACATGGTGGAGGAACATACTGCCTGTAGCCTACTGTACATGGTGGAGGAATATACTGCCTGTAGCCTACTGCACATGGTGGAGGAACATACTGCCTGTAGTCTACTGTACATGGTGGAGGAACATACTGCCTGTAGCCTACTGTACATGGTGGAGGAACATACTGCCTGTAGCCTACTGTACATGGTGGAGGAACATACTGCCTGTAGCCTACTGTACATGGTGGATGAGCATACTGCCTGTAGCCTACTGCACATGGTGGAGGAACATACTGCCTGTAGCCTACTGTACATGGTGGAGGAACATACTGCCTGTAGCCTACTGTACATGGTGGAGGAACATACTGCCTGTAGCCTACTGTACATGGTGGAGGAACATACTGCCTGTAGCCTACTGTACATGGTGGAGGAACATACTGCCTGTAGCCTACTGTACATGGTGGATGAGCATACTGCCTGTAGCCTACTGCACATGGTGGAGGAACATACTGCCTGTAGCCTACTGTACATGGTGGAGGAACATACTGCCTGTAGCCTACTGTACATGGTGGAGGAACATACTGCCTGTAGCCTACTGTACATGGTGGAGGAACATACTGTCTGTAGCCTACTGTACATGGTGGAGGAACATACTGTCTGTAGCCTATTCATAGTAAGCTGTAAGTGGCACTTCACTTTTTAATATGGACAACATCTGTGGGAATTGTTCTACAATATTCACAACATATTGACACAATTACAATCTTTATAGAATAAAAATCTAATTTCATCAATTACATGTGGAAATACATATTTGAGTGAATATTAGCAAGCCAGCAGATGAAACAGAAAGTGAATTCTCTCCTCCCTCTCCCTGGTTTTAGCTTGCAATCTAGCTGGCTAGGTTTAGGGTATTTTCTAACCCACATCGACGACAAACTTAACTATGTTATCGACATATGGAAGTACACAAACAAAATCGAGCTCACTGATTTTGCTACCAAATTCATTCAGAAAAAGAGGTCGAGGATAGCTAGCTATGGCAAGCTAACGTTGGCAGCTGCCTCTTCAACAAGAAGCAACTGTAACAACATTGATCCTAAGATTATTATTATTTTTTTTTTTGAAATCCCATTGAGCTAAATCCGAATCCACCCCTCCAAAGAAAGCATGGCTCTGGGCTTTTCCTAACCAGATCTAGGATCGGATCCATGGGCGAAACGAGGTTTAGCCCGCACTCTGCAGGCTGTGTAGAAAACTCCCCCGGAGCCACAGAATGGTTGAATTAGTTACCGCAAATAGTTAGAAATTTGGGAATGTTTTCTTGGGGTCCTCTAAGTTACTATTATATGCATTTCTGGCATTGAGAAATAAGTGGAACACTCCCTTTACGTTTGTGTGTGTGTGTATGTATGTATGTGTGTCTGTGTGTGTGTGTGCCATCATGCTTGTGTACGTGTGTGTATGCTTGCTTATTTACATCTTTGTGGATGCTTGTGTGTGTGTGTGTGTGTGTGTGTGTGTGTAGTGCCACTTCATCAAAAACAACAACCCTGCTGTACATATCTGTGTCCATGGAGTCATTTCCACTGTGCCATTGTTGCTCAGCGGGACCGTTTACAGCTCACTGCTTGCATAATGATAACAATAGGGTGACTGGGAGGAGGATTGTGTACCATCTCCGTCTCTCCCTTCTTTCGACACGCTCACCTTCTCTCTCAGTCCCACCCACCCACACTCACGCACTTTACCCACAATTGCCACCTTTACACCCCTCCATCCCTTCCTGTGCCCCTTATGCCAGGCACACTCACATCTGCCCTGGCATGACTCTATGGGCACACTGCAGAGCCTGAGCATCGCCCTGAGAGGAGCCCCTAGCTCCCTCCACGGCTGAGTGGTGCTGATTACACCCCTACCTCTACCCTCCCCCATCCTCCCCCCAACCCCTCATTAGTTCAGCTCCACACACGGCACACACACACACACACGCACGGCGCAGGCCAGGCAACAGTGGGTGCGCTCTTTTCTCCTTTTTACAGGCCTGGGTTCATTTTACGCTTGGGCTTTTTTATTCAACCACAGGGCCGTTTGTGTCTGCCATGCTGGCTTTTACAGGGGAGAGAGACACCCTGGTCCTAGCGGTGCGGTCTGGAGGCGCAGGAAACTTGCCATACCCATAATGTGCATCCTCAATGACACCCTATTATCTATATACAGTAGTACGCTACTTTTGACCAGGACAGATAGTGCTATGGTGAAAAGTAGTGCAACGACATAATAAAAATAGGGTGCTATTTGGGATGGAACCATACACATACATTGGTGGAGGACTGGCTAGCTCGTGAATAGGGAGGGTAATATTTGGGTAAGGCATGCACGTGATGCCTTCATTCAGTACATAGACACAGTACCAGACCTGGGTTCAAAAACGATTTGAAATCTTTCTAATACTTTTAGAGCCGGTTTCCCGGACACAGATTAGGCCGAGTCCAGTCCTAACCTGAGATTCTCCATTGAGCTTTTTAGTCAAACACTACATGTTTGTGTAAGTTGTGTGTTTGAAGCCGAGTGTGTGAGGATCCCTGCTATGCAACGTACCTACAGTCTCTCAAAACACATTCTTGCCATACCCAGGCAATAAAAAACCCTTACCTCCAAATTCCCCTCGACACAGAACAGAGCAACAACAAACTATGAGTAAAGCAGCACTATTAAAGGGGCAATTTGTGATTGGTAAATCTATTTTTTTTTCATTTCATGATATTGATTCTTGAAGATATATAATTTATAAACGCATCATGAGCTCAGTTCAACTGTCGTACCCCATCAGAACGCAAAATATACACTAGTTTTACTCCCTTGTTTGTAAAAAAAAAAAATGTATGATGGTCATGGATGGTCAGTCTTTGCATCCATAGACAAAGTCTGTCTATGAATTTGAGTGGTTACATTTCTTCAGCCCTATCCCTCAGCTGTTCAATCCCAGATTGTCCCATTAAAGACAAATGAACTGTGTTACTCAATCAGAACCCAAAATATACGATTGTTTTACTCTATAATATGTGAACAATGTAATTGTAAACAAACTTTATAGCTTTAAAACATTGTTAAGGCTATCATATTGATCATATTGGTTAGTCCTTGCAATCATTGCACTGTCTATACATTTGAGAGCGGTTCCATTTCTCCAGCCCCATCGCTCAGTTGTTAACCAAAAAAAAGTGGTGGGATGTTTTCTTGTTTTTTGTTTGAATCCTAGATTGCCCCTTTAAAGGGGATTGCTCGTGTGCCAGATTCTTAACCGGTACACATGTAAGCCATTAAAACAACACTTTAAATTCTGCTGAAAAAGCTGGAGACAAAGGGGGATAGGCAGCGAGACAGAGCAATACAGAGACAGACAGAAACTTGAATTGAATTGAGAGAGAGAGAGAGAGAGAGAGAGAGAGAGAGAGAGAGAGAGAGAGAGAGAGAGAGAGAGGGAAAGGCAGGCCAAGTGTTCCTCTTCTGTGAGTCTATATAAACCTCAAAGTGTCATCAGAGACGCTGGGGTGTTGTCTGGGAAGATCAGCACTCTCACACAGTATTTGAAAGCATGCGTGCGTGTGTTTGTGTGCACAGAGCCCTGTCCCAACAGTGACAGTCCCCCACTTTTGGCCGGCACTCCTCTACTTCCTCATTCTGTTTTTACATGGCTAGAAGTGCCGACTGGGTACGACTCGCAAACTACAACAGTCCTGTATGAGCTTCTGTCTTCCTCCACCTCTATATCAATGTTTCTCTATCTGTGTTACTCTCTCACTCCCCCTATCTTTCTTTCTTTCTCTCTCTCTGTCTTTGCATCTCTGGGCCTCTAATTGATGTAGTTCTGTCCTTGAGCTGTTCTTGTCTGTTAATGTTCTGTATTATGTCACGTTTCATGTTTTGTGTTGACCCCAGGAAGAGTAGCTGCTGCTTTAGCTAATGGGGATCCTAATAAAATACTAAAAATACTCTCTCTCTTCATCTCACCCTTTTCTTTCCCTCGGTGTCTCTCATCCTATCTCTCTTTTCATCTCATCTCTCCCTCTCTAGTTATCTCTCTCTCTCTTCCTCTCTCTTTAGCTCTGTCCTCTTGAAGGGCCTGTGAACTTCTTACAGGCCTCATATCAGTGGGACGGGGGATTTGAAGTGGCAGCTTGAAGGGGCCGACACTGCTCAGAGGGGGGAGCGGAAAGTCAGTCAGACCTTCTCTGGACGCACGCCAAAATATTCACCCTCTCTTCCTCTCTGCTGCTCCTCCGTTTGATGCTACTGATGAGGGTTAAGATGTTGTACGCTTGTGTTTATTTATCCCTCCGTC
The DNA here is from genome assembly GCF_034236695.1 of Oncorhynchus nerka. Lineage (NCBI taxonomy): Eukaryota > Metazoa > Chordata > Actinopteri > Salmoniformes > Salmonidae > Oncorhynchus > Oncorhynchus nerka. Next base: position 26,710,640 of record NC_088398.1, read on the forward strand.
AATCACTTTATGACACACACACGTACACTCACACAAACAGTAAATCCTTTGAAAACCTTTATTTTCTCTCTTTATATATTGTCTCTGTGTGTTTGTGTGTTTGTGTCTGTCTGCCTGTCTGTCTGTCTGCTGTCCATCTCTCCTGCTCTCTCTCACACCCCCTTCTCTCTGTCCAGTTTTGGTCAGCATCTCCCACCCTCCCGGTGTGCTAGTCAGTGTGGACCAGGCCAGTGTGCTGTGTGTGTGGTGCTGGGGGGTAAAGAGAGCAGGGTCATCGGAGAGGCAGCAGGGTCCATTGAATAATACATTGACATGCTTCACAGATGTCCTTATTCACACTGACATTAAAAGGCTGACACTCTCTCCCCTGACACACTTTGTGACCCTCAACAGCACAAAACCAGAGGCACAGAGAAGCTGAGGACTGACCACGATACTGCAGGCATTGTTAGCAGAAAACAGGATAGTGAATGGAAAAAAGACGATCTTCATGGTCAATCTTATGTGTAAATACATTTTTTTTAAAGACAATCATTACGCCAATAATTGCTTCTATTACACCAGATGTATGTCCATGAATCAATTTTTTTTTTTAAATCGCACACAGAAGTTGAAAGGATAATTTAGTTGCTGACAGAAGCCTGTAGTACCCCAGTCGGCCTTCAACTTGAGTTAATTAATTTTTAATTTTTACATTTTTTATTTCACCTTTATTTAACAAGGTAGGCCAGTTGAGAGCAAGTTCTCATTTACAACTGCGAGCTGGCCAAGGTAAAGCAAAGCAGTGCGACAAAAAACAACAACACAGAGTTACACATGGGATAAACAAACAATCAATAACATAATAGAAAAAGTATATGTACAGTGTGTGCAAATGTAGTAAGATTTGGGAGGTAGGTAATAAATAGGCCATATAGGCGAAATAATGACAATTTAGCATTACCACTGGAGTGATAGATGTGCAGATGATGATGTGCAAGTAGAGATACTGGGGTGCAGAAGAGCAACAACAAAAAAAGAAGAGTGTGGGGATGAGGTAGTTGGGTGTGCTATTTACAGATGGGCTGTGTACAGTTACAGTGATCGGTAAGCTGCTCTGACAGCTGATGCTTAAAGTTAGAGAGGGAGATATAAGTCTCCAGCTTCAGTGATTTTTGTAATTCGTTCCAGTCATTGGCAGCAGAGAACTGGAAGGAAAGGCGGCCAAAGTAGGTGTTTGCTTTGGGGATCACCAGTGAAATATACCTGCTGGAGCTATTGGTGGGTGTTGCTATGGTGAAGCCTAGCAGAGACTTAGATGACCTGGAGCCAGTGGGTTGGCTACGAATTTGTAGCGAGGGCCAGCCAATGAGAGCATACAGGTTGCAGTGGTGGGTAGTATATGGGGCTTTGGTGACAAAACGGATGGCACTGTGATAGACTGCATCCAATTTGCTGATTAGAATGTTGGAGGCTATTTTGAAATAGCCTTGACATCGCCGACGTCAAGGATCTGTAGGATATTCAGTTTTACGAGGGTATGTGTAAAGGAGGCTTTGTTGCGAAATAGGAAGACGATTCTAGATTTAATTTTGGATTGGAGATGCTTAATGTGAGTCTGGAAGGAGAGCTTACAGTCTAACCAGACACCTAGGTATTTGTAGTTGTCCACATATTCAGAACCGTCCAGAGTAGTGATGCTAGTCGGACGGGCGGGTGCGGGCAGCAATCGGTTGAAGAGCATGCATTTAGTTTTACAAGCATTTAAAAGCAGTTGGAGACCACGGAAGGAGTGTGGTATGGCATTGCAGCTTGTTTGGAGGTTTGTTAACACAGTGTCCAAAGAAGGGCCAGATCTATACAGAATGGTGTCGTCTGCGTAGAGGTGGATCAGAGAATCACCTGCAGCAAGAGCGACATCATTGATATATAGAGAGAAAAGAGTCGGCCTGAGAATTGAACCCTGTGGCACCCCCATAGAGAGGTCCGGACAACAGTCCCTCCGATTTGACACACTGAACTCTATCTGGGAAGTAGTTGGTGAACCAGACGAGGCAGGCGAGGCAGTTATAGTTACCAAGACTATTGAGTCTGCCGATAAGAATGCAGTGATTGACAGAGTCGAAAGCCTTAGCCAAGTCAATGAAGATGGCTGCACAGTCTTTTATTGATGGCGGTTATGATATCGTTTAGGACCTTGAGTGTGGCTGAGGTGCACCCATGACCAGCTCGGAATCCAGATTGCATAGTGGAGATGGTATGGTGAGATTCGAAATGGCCGGTGATCTGTTTGTTAACTTAGCTTTCAAAGATTTTAGAAAGACAGGGCTGGATGGATATAGGTCTATAACAGTTTGGGTCTAGAGTGTCTCCCCCTTTGAAGAGGGGAATGACCGCGGCAGCTTTCCAATCTTTGGGGATCTCAGACAATGTGAAACAGAGGTTGAACAGGCTAGTAATAGGGGTTGCAACAATTTTGGCGGATAATTTTAGAAAGAGAGGGTCCAGATTGTCTAGCCCAGCTGATTTGTAGGGATCAAGATTTTGCAGCTCTTTCAGAACACCAGCGGTCTGGATTTGGGTGAAGGAGAAGCGGGGGGACGGAGTAGGGGTAGCCAGGTGGAAAGCATGGCCATCCATAGAAAAATGCTTGTTGAAATTATCGATTATCGTAGATTTATCGGTGGTGACAGTGTTTCCTAGCCTCAGTGCAGTAGGCAGCTGGAAGGAGGTGCTCTTATTCTCCATGGACTTTACAGTGTCCCAAACCTTTTTGGAATTAGTGCTACAGGATGCAAATTTATGTTTGAAAAAGCTAGCCTTAGCTTTCCTAACTGACTGTGTGTATTGGTTCCTGACATCCCTGAAAAGTTACATATCGCGGGGGCTATTCGATGCTAATGGAGTATGCCACAGGATGTTTTTGTGAGGGTCAAGGGCAGTCAAGTCTGGGGTGAAGCAAGGGCATATCTGTTCTTAGTTCTAAATTTTTTTGAATGGGGCATGCTTATTTAAGATGGGGAGGAAAGCACTTTTAAAGAGCAACCAGGCATCCTCTACTGATGGGATGAGGTCAGGTCGATTAGAAAGGCTTGCTCGCTGAAGTATTTTAGGAAGCGTTTGACAGTGATGAGGGATGGTCGTTTGACTGGGGACCCATTACAGACGCAGGCAATGAGGCAGTGATCGCTGAGATCCTGGTTGAAGACAGCAGAGGTGTACTTAGAGGGCAAATTGGTCAGGATGATATCTATGAGGATGCCCATGGTTACAGATTTAGGGTTGTAACTGGTAGGGTCCTTGATAATTTGTGTGAGATTGAGGGCATCTAGTTTAGATTGTAGGATGGCCGGGGTGTTAAGCATATCCCAGTTTAGGTCGCCTAACAGTACAAACTCTGAAGATAGATGGGGGCAATCAATTCACATATGCTGTCCAGGGCACAGCTGGGGGCTGAGGGGGGTCTATAAAAGGCGGCAATGGTGAGAGACTTGTTTCTGGAAAGGTGTATTTTTGAAAGTAGAAGCTCGAATTGTTTGGGCACAGACCTGGATAGTAACTGCGCCCCCTTTGGCAGTTCTATCTTGTCGGAAAATGTTGTAGTTGGGAATGGAAATGTCTGAATTTTTGGTGGCCTTCCTAAACCAAGATTCAGACACGGCTCGGACATCAGGGTTGGCAGAGTGTGCTAAAGCAGCGAATAAAACAAACTTAGGGGAGAGGCTTCTGATGCATGCATGAAACCAAGGATTTTACGGTTACAGAAGTCAACAAATGAGAGCACCTTGCGAATAGGTGTGGTGCTGGGGGCAACAGGGCCTGGGTTAACCTCTACGTCACCAGAGGAACAGAGGAGGAGTAGGATAAGGGTAAGGCTAAAGGCTGTAAGAACTGGTCGTCTAGTGCGTTGGGGACAGAGAATAAAAGGAGCAGATTCCTGGTGTGGTATAATAGATTCAGGGCATAATGTACAGACAAGTGTATGGTAGGATGTGGAGGTGGAGTGGAGTGGAGTGGAGGTAAACTTAGGCATTGAGTGACGATGAGAGCGGTTGCTTCTCTGGAGGAACCAGTTAAGCCAGGTGAGGTCTCCGCATGTGTGGAGGGTGCGACAAAAGCGTTACCTAAGGCATTTAGGGCGGGGCTGGGGGCTCTATAGTGAAATAAAACAATAATAACTAACCTAAACAGCAGTAGACAAGGCATATTGACATTAGGGAGAGGCATGAGTAGCCGAGTGATCAATGAGCAGCAATAGGTGAATCAGGGGGCCATTCGATAGTCGCTACTACGCTAGGCGAGCTGGAGACACGGCGATTCAGAAAGCTAGTGGGCCGTGGCCAGTAGATGGATCTTGGCGACGTCGCAACGGAAAAGCCTGTTGAAACCACCTCGGACGAATGAGAGAGGCAGCACTGAGCTAGTCTGCAACGTCACTTCCTGGAGTAGCTCCAACTGCACATGTTATGTCGCCATGAGAAGCCAATTTCATTTGGCTTCGATGCGCTATTGCATCTTCACATTGTAATGAATGGTGTCATGTGATCAATGGTTTTGTCCATTCATATATACAGTCATTGGTGTGCATGTTCATGCCTGCAAAAACATCCCTGTGTTTGTGAATGTGAATGTGTGTGTGTATCAAAATCAGACAACACCCACACACACGTCCATATAACAGAAGAGACACTGCCTGTGGCCTCCTATCACACACGCTGACACACTGACAGTCTGGCAGAGAGTGACCGACAGACAGACGGACACACAGACATACGGACGGACAGACAGACAGACAGACAGAGACAGCTAAGCAGGTAACCGGGACATGTTTCCCAATACCATGGCAGTGAGTGATGTATTTGCAGAGCGGTGGCCCGGATTCCTGAGGATGGGGCGAGAGGAGGGACAGAGACGGGCCCCCAGGCAGACACATCGGAGCCTGACGAACAGCGTCGATTATAGAGGTGTGGACCACAGCGAGACCGTGGTGAGCAACCCAGCCATTCATCCTCATCCTCTCTCTCTCTCTCTCTCTCTCTCTCTCTCTCTCTCTCTCTCTCTCTCTCTCAGACAGGAGACAGACAGAAATGTGAAGTGGAGAAAGAGAGCGAGGAGCAGGGTTGGGGAGTAAATTATGTTATCTGTTACAGTACATGTAAGGTATTGCAAAAAATGGTAACTGTAATCCCATTACTTTACCACCCAAAATATTGTAAACAGATTACAGACACTTTTGAAAAACTAGAAGACTTTGAGGAATACTTTTAAATTCAGAAAGCATGTTTGGGATAAAAATCTTGGAGGTAAGGATGACAGTAGAGGTGTAGTCTACGGCTTTACGGATGTCACTTATTATTGATATCTACATAGCGCATTGATGTGAATCACACTGCTGTTCTCTCATTTAGTTATTTGCACCTTACGGATTGTGGTTGTTGTGGATAGCTGTTCACAAATCTAAATGTGTATATGAACCCAATAATGGTTGAATTCAAGAAGTTTACGCTGTCTATCAATCACTGTTTTTAAAACCAGTGGACAGCCAGTGAAAAATGCGCTCTTGCAACAGCTACATAGTGCAGGTCCCAGCCTATGGAATAAAAGTGGGGCTTTTATTGCTCAATCTAATTCATGTTGTTAAAAAAAATCCATAGGCCTAAGGGACACATGCTCAAACTCGTACACTTTTGAAAGACTTAAAGGAGCAATCTGTAGTTGCTACATCCATTTTTGGATTTATAAATCATATATAGAAAATACTGTAAATATCTCCATTGATTCTTGAAGAATATAACTTATAAATGCATCGTGAACTTAGTTCAACTGTCACACTCCATGAGAACCCAAAATATAAGCTTGTTTTCCCCCAATGTTTGTAAACAAGGTAAATTGAAACAAATACTGTATAGCCTCATAACATGGTTAAAACAATCATTTGGATATCATGATTGGTCAGTCTTTGCATCCATAGCTCTGTCTATTAATCTGAGAGCGGTTGCGTTTCTCCAGGCCCATCCCTCAGCTTTTTACCAAAACAGAGGCGGGGCGACCGTTTTGTTATTGTTTCATGTGTGGATTTGCCCTTTTTATATAAAAAAAATATGTAAATATTTATTTAACTAAGCAATTCAGTTAAGAACAAATTCTTATTTACAATGAAGGCCAACCAAAAGGCCTCCTGCCTTTGGCTGGGATTCAAAAAAATATATAAAATAAAAATATAGGACGAAACACACATCACGATAAGAGAGACAACACAACGCTACCTAAAGAGAGACCTAAAACATCAACATAGCATAGCAGCAGCACATGACAACACAGCATAGCATTGTAGCAACACAACATGACAACAACATGGTAGCAACAGCTGCAGATTGTCAAGATATCAGTGTCACCAACAAAAAGGTCAACAATAGGCCTATAGCAAATGCAGCATATGGGGTTCATTTTTCACATGTAAATAGCACTTTTCTGTAGTGCTCAAAGCAAAACATTTCATGAGCTCATAATTTATTTTTCAACTCGAATGAATGAGCCTAATCAGTCCTCCATGACAACAAAATCATTAACAACAGAGTAGGGCTGGCTAATAAGTCCTTAGTTTTGGGGATATGCTCAGGTAAAACAATTTGGCAAATCTGTACTTCCATATTTCCAAGTCCTATTCTTCAAGATCAAGGGGTATAACAACTATTGTAATGACTGGAATTCTGATAGACTTTGTTTTTTTTAATGTAAAGATATACTGTAATTTAATTGTATTTGTATATGTAGTAGAAAGCGGTGGGTTACAAGAAGCCTACGCAACCAAGCCATAAAGTAAAATGTATCATCCATATATGGCCATCTATGTAAACTTAAACATTGATTTATCCTGCAATAGATGTTATTCAGTTGGTAACATACATGTTTGTCTTCTTCTCATGCCTCTTAAGGGGAAAGTAATCTAAAAGTAACTGAATGCAATCAGATTACGTTACTGAGTTTGGGTAATCCAAAAGTTACGTTACTGATTACAATTGTGGACAGGTAACTAGTAACTGTAATGGATTACATTTAGAAAGTAACCTACCCAACCCTGGAGAGGAGGAGGTAGAGGAGAGGGGGTAGACATAGGTGGAAGAGAGAAAGAGTGGCACATGGAGAGAGAAAGAAAAATATATAGGAAAAATACAGATTTGAGAGAGAGGAAAAAGGCTATATTAATATTCACAGACTCCCAGCGCATCCTAAATATTTTATTACTTCCAGCTGTTTGATGTTAAGGAGGCTCACCAGAGACGCACCACACACACACAAACACACACGCATGCACCAACACACACACACCAATTGAGTATCTTTCTTTCAGGAGTGCTATCTTATTTATTTATTTACCAATTTATTTATTTATTCATTATTTGTTGGGTTGACTTCCTTTTATTCTTGAGCTCATTCCAAGGGGAGAGAGAGCATACATTCATCTCCTGCTGAGAGCAGGGATTAATTCAGAACAGGCGCATCCAACCCCTCCCTCTCTCTGTCTCTTTCTCCCTCTCTTTAGCCCTCTCTCTCTCTCTGCCTATCCCCTATTCCTCACCTTTCCTTGTCTCCCACCTGTGCACCCCACACAACCATTCAGTCACCTCTCCACATTCTTCCCCCCTCCGATATATATATTACCCTGTGTTCCCGGGCCTGTTAATTAGCAGATTGTTAATGAGGCTCTAAAGACTGTACCATTTGGGACTCAGGATCTATCTTCCCTATACAGAGCCCTATAGGCCCTGGGCAAATGTGATGCACTACATAGGGAGCCATTTGAGATGGAGCCAGAGACACAGAGAGTGTTACGTGGTGCGCTGCGCTCTCAGAGCGGCAGGGAGAAGGGGAGGATGACTTAGGAGCCAATGTCTGTTTTTTCTAAACAGGCTTAGCTAGCCGTCTGTTCCTCTGATGTGTGTGGCTGTGTGTCTCTGACGTCGGGTTCTTAGTGAAACCCCCCTCCCCAGAACCCCCCCCTTTGTAGCTCCTTTTCATGTCTCACAGTGTCCTGTCGGTTCACAAAGATTGGCACCGATTTACAGCATGCCTAAATAATGAACATTCGTTTGGTATTATTGGAATATTGAAAAGGGTCAACTTGTCTTTTTTGGGATGCATTCATAGGAGTTATCGGTTCATTATGACCAATGGTGTCCTTTCTGGAGAAATTAAGCAAGTTTTTTTTTTTTACAGTAAGAGTAACACAGTCAAAGTTATAATACCCTTTTTCACTGCTGAGTTGACCCCAAAACCGTACCATGCTGCTTCTGATCATTTCTTTTCACTGTCCTATCCAGCCACTGGATCCAGCAACTATGGTGGGTGAATAACCAGGCCACTCCAGCTAGGCTTGGCTCAGCAGTGTTAAAATAGCAAATGTAGTACTTATCTCCTCCTATATATGCTGTTCATTGGCTCTTTGAGTCCTACCAAGCAGTTCTCCTTATGCATCCCATTTTGAGTATCTACCTGCATGTTTAAAGGACTTCCTGTTTTGGTTCATTAGGAAATGCTAGCAGCCATGACTGAATTCAAACATGAGTTGGTTTCAGGCTGTGGTTTGAGGTGGGTGTCTTGTGTGTGTGTGTGTGCGCAGGTGGGAAGATTCAGCCTGATTATTTAGCGAATTAGCTTTAACAGGCTGGTGTGCAACAGTGCCAATATTGGTTTGAATTTGGATAGCCTATCTCCCGGGCTAGTTAGGGACCGTCAATAAATTACACAATGTAAATGTATTTTTTTATGTTGCACACCTTGTAGTTCACATTAAATGCTTTCATTATTTTGTATATGAATTCACAACATGTATGGCTGGTTTGGGGTTTTTAAGTCATAGAAATTTGGATCTATTGCTGTACCATATACTTTGTGTAATTATTAAGGTAAGGTACCTAACTAGCCCCAAAAGGATATCCAAAACTAAATTTACCATGGCCGTTATGATTAGGTCGCGTGCAGCTGCACTCCAAATTGATGATTACTTGTCTGCTGCCAACTGTGGGCATGTGAGCAGGATTGAAACAAACCCAACCTTCATTTACATTTTGATGCAGTCACGACCACAAGTCTCACAAAACTTAGTTTTAGACGAGGCTGACTTTAATGACCAAAATGATTCTATTTACACGTTGTAGTCCATTTTGACAGTAGAATATATGCCTCTTACTCATATCGATGCCACGTAGGCTGTTTTCTAAATGAGAAGTTGGGTTTTAGGGGCAGCTGCTCTTTAAGCCTGGTAAAGCAATCAGCACTGTTGAAACAAATGCAATTATCAATCTCTTACATTAGCCTACTCCTTCGAACATATCGTGAGAGAAGACTACACTGCATTGTCAAAAGTATGTGGACATCCTCATCGTTGAACATCTCATTCCAAAATCATGGGCATTAATATAGAGTTGGTCCCCCCTTTGCTGCTATAACAGCCTCCACTCTTCTGGGAAGGCTTTCCACTAGATGTTGGAACATTTGCTGCAGGGACTTTCTTCTGTTCAGCCACAAGAGCATTAGTGAGGTCGGGCACTGATGTTGGGTGATTAGGCCTGGTTCGCAGTCGGCGTTCCAATTCATCCCAACGGTGTTCGATGGGGTTGAGGTCAGGCCAGTCAAGTTCTTCCACGCCAATCTCGACAAACCATTTCTCTATGGACCTCTTTGCATGGGGGCATTGTCATGCTGAAACAGGAAAGGGCCTTCCCCAAACTGTTGCCACAAAGTTGGAAGCACAAAATCATCTAGAATGTCATTGTATGCTGTAGCGTTAAGATTTCCCTTCACTGGAACTAAGGGGCCTAGCCCAAACCATGAAAAACAGCCCCAGACCATTATTCCTCCACCACCAGACTTTACAGTTGGCACTATGCATTGGTGCAGGTAGCATCCTCCTGGCATCCGCCAAACCCAGATTGGTCCGTAGGACTGCCAGATGGTGAAGTGTGATTCATCACTCCAGAGAACGCTTTTCCACTGCTTCAGAGTCCAATGGCGCAATCTTAGATCTTAGACTTGTGTGTGGCTGCTCAGCCACGGAAACCAGGCCGAGCAGCCGTATACAAGTGAGTGTTGCAAACAAGGACAGACAATTTTTATTTTACTCGCTATGCCCTTCAGCACTTGGCGGTCTCGTTCTGTGAGCTTGTGTGGCCTACCACTTTACGGCTCAGCCATTGTTGCTCCTAGACGTATCCACTTCACAATAACAGCACTTAACAGTTGACTGGGGCAGCTCTAGCAGGGCAGAAGTTTGACGAACTGACTTGTTGGGAAGGTGGCATCCTATGATGGTGCCATGTTGAAAGTCACTGAGCTCTTCAGTAAGGCCATTCTACTGCCAATGTTTGTCTATGGAGATTGCATGGCTGTGTGCTCGATTTTTATGCACCTGTCATTAACGGGTGTGGCTGAAATAGCCAAATCCACTAATTTTAATGGGTGTCCACATATTTTTGTATATATAGTGTAAGTTGTGAAAATGTCAACTTTGCAACATCGACAAGGCGGCACGCAACATTTCTCCCTCCCTTTCCGTTTTTGTTTGTTCTGGGTGGTGTCTTGACCACAAAAATTAAAATAATGAAACAAAATGAGTCAAACAAAGTGGCCTCGGAGGAGCTGCCTCCCATGGGATGAATCCCAAGTGGAAGACTAAACCATGTACAGTGCACTACTTTAGACCAGGGCCCATCTATTAGGGAATAGAGTGCCATTTGGGACGCACCCATGCTGCCCCCAGACACCCAACCCAGCCCCTCTCTGAGCACTTCATGGGGATCAAGCCAAACGAGAGCATGAGCTCCCTATCCCCACCCGGAGACCAGCAGCACCGCAGACCAGCTGCACCGCAGACCAGCTGCACCCCTTTTTACAGCACCATATTTCCCAAAATGTATCAGCCTTAGATCCGCACCCACGCCGAAGCTCCGCTTAAATCTCTGATAAATGGCCAGTTTTTCACATTTCTTCACATTTTCTCCTGAGGAATATTCTATATATATTGGGGAGTGTGGGCTGCTGTCTGTCCGCTGAGATCATTTATTGGAGGGAGAGAGACAGGCGGATCCAGCAGGTTGTTAATAATTGTGATAGACTGGACCTCACACTCTCGCTCAATCACCCTGGCCAGCCTCACACTAGGGCTAGTGCGGAGAGAGGGAGAGAGAGTGGAGAGGGACAAAAGTAGAGGGGTAGAGAGAGAGATAGACATAGAGAGGGATAGACATAGCGAGGGATAGAGAGAGAGAGAGGAAGGAGAGACAGAGAGACGGAGAGAAAGAGAAAGAATAGAGATGAGAGAGAAGGAGAGAGAAGACAGACAGATGGAGAAAGAGAGTGGGAGTGATAGAAGTGTGGTAATAGGAGTAAAAGAGAGAGGGACTGAGAGAGATGTGGAAGAGGAACTCATCGGTAGAGAGTGTAAAGGGAGATTGATTTCGAATTAAGATTTGATGATCAGAGAAGCTTACCATACGTGACCTCTGTGAGCGACTCTGCTTTGAACATACAGGAATTACTAAGAACAGGTGTAGAAGAGAGACACCGAGAGGTTCAGAGGCATTGGAAGGAATAGAGGGATGGGCGATAGAAGGATACGGATAAAGGAGGAGAGTTTTGCCGTTGCTGAAAGTCTGACAGAACACTGACAAGTGAGAAAGTAGAGGAGAGAAACTAGATGGATGTGAGGGCATCCATCTCACACTCTGCACTGAGGGGCATACTGGTGTGTGTGTGTGTGTGTTTGTTTGTGTGCTTTTTTGTGTGTGTACACTGCTTTCTCCAGCAGGACCTCAGATCAAAACCGCATCCCCCCCAACCCACTCTCCCTCTCTCTCCACCCCCTCTCTCATTAAAAACTGCAGGCTCTAGCTTCTAATTAAATCCCACTTGAAAAGTCTTAAAGTCAGACTCAGATTGATTCAATTTGCATTTCTGAACAGGGAACATTGCCTAAAAGGATTAATAAATTGGACAAAAAAATGCCTCTTTCTGCACCGAACAGTCCTAGCTTGTAAGATACAACATCCAAGAGAAATATCCCCCTCAACGAGACATAGTACGCTTTATCAAACATATGCTCCCACCCTCTGTCTCTCTCCCTGGAAGCAATGTTGGTAAGTCTGTGTGGCTCCCAGTCTGTGGAGTAGCTTAGGGTCCTTGGAGGCACATTGGAGGGGGAACACACACACACACTTTTTGAATATTTTTGTGCATATGGAGAGAGTATCTGTGTGTGTGTGTGTGTGTGTGTGTGTGTGTGTGTGTGTGTGTGTGTGTGTGTGTGTGTGTGTGTGTGTGTGTGTGTGTGTGTGTGTGTGTGTGTGTGTGTATGTGTGTGTGTCTGCCAGTATGCTCAGAGTGACAGGAAGCCACAGCGGGTTCCGTACTTCTCTGTTCAAGGCCTGTGGATGTGAATGCGGCCTTTGGCAGGTGCAGACCTACAATGTAGAGACGTGTGTTTGGTGCAAAAAAATATGATTGGAGACGATTGAAATAGACGTTTTGAGACCATTTGAAATAGATTTCATGAGAAACGTGAGATGACAATATTTCTTGCCTTCAAAAATAGAGCACAAACATGCCAACCTTGTATGCAGAAGTATAGGAAGTATAAAGGAGACATAAATCCATACTACACAGTGGCCTAGTGTCTGGCTAGGAGAGCTGATCTAGCATCAGGTGCCCCTTTGTCCCTGTCATTTTATTCATGATGATCTTAAAGGAAAAAATGATCTTAGATCAGAACTCCTATGCTCGGAGACTGTTTATGAGCACCATGTGTGGGCCATGAGAGGAGCTGTGGAGTAGTATTAGAGCTCCACCACTGGCCACACACTGGTTGAATCAATACTGTTCCACGTCATTTCAACAACAACAAAATTCTACGTTTTTCCTTCTAATGACAGTGAATCAACGTGGAAAACTGACTGGATTTTCAAAAAGTCATCAACCTAAAGGAATATATATATATATATATATATATATATATATACATGGTTAAATGTTTTCTTGATTTTACTTTGAAATAATGTTCGTTGACAACTCAAAGTTAAATCAAAACTAGACGTTGGATTGACGTTTGAGCCGAGTGGGCTGGAGAGGCCAAACCATCAGTGTTCTTTGGTAAGAAAACTGCCTTGTATAATGGCTGATGGATTTTCATAGATTATGAGTACTTCAGTGGTGGGATTATTCAATCAAATGCAGAGGCAACTCAGACCACGTGTGACATGTAATACCTAAGATTCCAAGTGACTGTATTTGAAGTATTACTCTCTGTCGTTTTTTGTGTGTGTGTGCGTGCGTGTGCGTGTGTGTGAAATGTAGACCCTAAACTACAAAGACACTCAATGGCAGTCTAATTCCCCCAGTGACATTGAACGCCACCCCGGGGAGAGGATCTTAGCTCTGATATGATGAACATGTGAGCAGGGACTGTATTGAGCCCCATAATTGTATTCATTATAATCTAAAAGGCGAAACTGATCCTGGATCAGTACTCCTACTGGGAGTATGGGCCATTGTGTGCCAATCTGGGGGGAATAATCCTCCAATAGGCTTCTTTCTTTTTTTTAACCTGGGGATTACCAGAATTTTGCAACCCTAATTCATATGTATAGCTGAAATAAGAGAGTATGTACACGGTGAGGAAAGAGAGACAGTATCAGCAGTTCTTTTTAAGCAAGACAACACTGACCTCTAGTGTTCTGGTCTTATAATGACATATATTGTATTGTAAATTAACTACAACATTTCTGCGCAATCAAACCTACTACGGCCTCCTATCTGGATCCTTTTACTGTTTAATTAATCTATCCTCTTGCCTAGTCACTTTATCCCTACCTACATGTGCGTGTCTACCTCAATTACCTTGTACATTGACTGGGTACTTACCCCGTGTATATACACTGAGTGTACAAAACATTAAGCACACCTTCCTGATATTGAGTTGCACCCACCCTTTTGCCCTCAGAACAGCCTCAATTGGTCGGGGCATGGAGTCTACAAGGTGTAGAAGAGTTGACTCCAATGCTTCCCACAGTTGTGCCATGTCGGCTGGATGTCCTTTGGGTGGTGGACCATTCTTGATACACATGGGAAACTGTGGAGCGTAGAAAACCCCAGCTACGTTGCAGTTCTTAACACAAACCGGTGCGCCTGACACCTACTAGCATAACCTGTTCAAAGGCACTTAAATCTTTTGTCTTGCCCATTCGCCCTCTGAATGGCACACATACACAATCCATGTCTCCATAGAGCCCCACAGTGGAGATGTCATAATACCCATGAAACCTAGCGGTCAAACAGAGAAATGGGCCAAATCATTTTTCTACCATTAATTTTTTTTCTCATAGGGGATTTTAGAAACACTTAACATAAGGGGGTCGTGTAGGCTTACCTTGAGGTGACATTTTGATAATCATGTAAATCTCTCTCGGACAAGATGACTTTTGTCAATATATTTGTCTCTACTTAGTCTCAGATTATTAAAACGAATTAGCATTAAAGTAGATGTAGCCGATGTGAAATGGCTAGCTAGTTAGCGATGGTGCGCGCTAGTGGCGTTTCAATCGGTGGCGTCACTTGCTCTGAGATCTTGAAGTAGTGGTTCCCCTTGCTTTGACGTATGCAGAGCGTCCCTGGTTCGCGCCCAGGTCGGGACGAGGGGACGGACTATACTGTAAAGTCTATACTGTTACATTGATGCTGGTGACCCGGATCACTGGTTGCTGCTGAAAGAGGAGGAGGTCAAAAGGGGGGGTGAGTGTAGCCGATGTGAAATGGCTAACTAGTTAGCGTTGGTGCTCGCTAGTGACGTTTCAATCGGTGACGTCACTTGCTCTGAGACCTTGAAGTAGTGGTTCCCCTTGCTCTGCAAGGGCCGCGGCTTTTGTGGAGCGATGGGTAAAACGAAAGTTTATACTGTTACATAGACATCATGCATAACTACAAATCCCTGCAAGTCATCACTAGCTGATACTTTTTGCGAACAGGTATTGTGTCTATTTAAAACTTGCGCAAGACAGTTCACAGAATTGTACATTTAAAGAAATGTAGCCTATTTATTAATTACTACACTTAGTTAACATTAGATATTAGACCTTTGCCTGGATTCTGCAGTCTTATCCAGATCATCATGATATTTGTAGTTCTTTAGTAGCTAGCAGCTAATTAGCATTTTATTTTGGGGGGGTAAATACAGGCAAATATATTTATAAAAGTCACCTTGTCCAAGAGAGATTTGCACGGTTATTAAAATATCATGCCAGGGTAAGCCTACACGAAACACAGCCCTTATTTTAAGTGTTTCCAAATGACCTTATGGGTAAAATGAATGGTGGAAAAATGATTGGAACCATTTCCCTGTTTGACCTCTAGGTTTTATGGGTATTATGACTCATAATGGTGTACTCTATTGTCTCAAGGCTTCAAAATCCTTATTTGAACTGTTTACTCCCCATCGTCTACACTGATTGAAGTGGATTTAACAGGTGACATCAATAAGGGATCATAGCTTTCACCTGGCCAGTCTGTGTCATGGAAGGGGCAGTGTTCAAAATGTTTTGTCCACTCACTGTATATAGCCAAGTTATCGTTACTCATTGTGCATTTATTCATCTTGTTATTATTTTTCTATTATTTCTAAATGGTTCTCTCTGTTGGGAAGGGCCCGTATGTAAACATTTCACTGTTAGTCTACACCTATTGTTAACGTAGCATGTGACAAATAATATTGGATTGGATTGGATTTGACAATTGTCACTTGTGAAATATCAACCTTTTAATATTTGCCTGCCATTTAACAAAAACACGCAGTCTCTCATCTGGGACCTGATTGAGCAATTATCTGGTGTGTGTGTGTGTGTGTGTGGGAGGAGGGGGGTACCAGTCTGTGAGGACTAACTCCCTCTGGATTGGAGCCCTTTGATGCGATTGTGGCCCGACAAGCGTGAAGCAGCTCCATTCAGGCGAGTGGGTGACGGCAATTAACCCTTCTCGCCATGTGAGTCATAATTGCCTGGAGTGCAGGGGGTGCCTCAGTAAGGAGTGCATTAGTAGCACTGCCAGGTGACCAATAAAGGATCAAACCGGGGTTGGTACATCCGTTATTATACTTTTAAATTAATCATATATAGTCATTGAATCTTGAAGAATATAACTTCAAATGCCTCATGAGCTTAGCCCATCAGAACCCAAAATACACAACGGTTTTACTCCGTTGTTTGTAAACAATGTAATTGTAAACAAACACTGTATAGCCTCAAAACATGGTTAAAACTATAACGTTGAAATCATGGATGGTCAGTCCTTGCAACCATGGCGTAGTCTTTCAATTTGAGCGTGGTTACATTACTTCAGTGCCATCCATCAAAAACAGCGGTGGGGTACCCACCTTGTTGTTGTTTGAACCGCAGATTGCCCCTTTAAAAAACATTTGAATTACTGAGTTTTGCTCTAAATCCGTTGCTACTGTGAAGTTATTGGCATGGAATCACCAAATGGCTACTATCTCAAGTCTTTAACACTCTCTTATCACACGTATCGTTAATATTTCTAGGGGAAAGTATCATTGAGAATTAAGCATCCCTCACAAGTTAATACTGTAGCCATCTCTTTCGAAAGAAAAGCAGCTGGATATTTATGTAATTGCGGCAATGGCTGTCCAGGCTTTGCTGACATGCAGGTAGGAACCAACGATTCACAAAGCAAGCAGGCACAAAAATACGCTGATGCCTGTCTCTCTCACTGCAACCTGTTATGATAGCAGTTCGTTAATATGAGGGCTTAGATTCAATCAGATCGAGCGTTAACCGGCAGTAGCTGACACCTGCAGAGCTGGGCTTTTGACACGTGGTGTAACTGCATGAGAGTCAAATAGGTAAGCGGCTGCATCACCGTTCTCCTAGCAGCAGGATATTATGCTGGCATCGTGATCGCAGATTTTTATTTATTTATATAAGTATATATATATATATATTTTAAACCTATTCCAAATGTTAACCCATACCTTAATAATTTGGAATGAGTGCCTAAACTTAAAGGGAAACTTCACAGATGTTCAACTTCATATTCATCATCTCCAGCACCACCCCAACATCAACATTTGTGAAAATTGTGCGTTTTTATGTTTTGTAGTAAAAAGGGTCTCCAATGACGTAATCGGTGTGCATCGTGTGATTTTGACCAATTGTGAGTAGGCATTGCCTACTAATTGTCTACTAATTGGTTGATGATGTCATTGGAAACACTTCTCTTTATATTTTTTACAACAAAACATAGAAATGCACCATTTTCACATATGTTGGAGATGATGGACTGTCGTTTCTCTTTGCTTATTTGAGCTGTTCTTGCCATAATATGGACAAATAGTGCTATCTTCTGCATACCACCCCTACCTTGTCACAACACAACTGATTGGCTCAAATGCATTAAGAAGGAAATAAATTCTACAAATGAACTTTTAACAAGGCTCACCTGTTAATTGAAATGCATTCCAGGTGACTACCTCATCAGCTGTTTGAGATAATGCCATGAGTGTGCAAAGCTGTCATCAAGGCAAAGGGTGGCTACTTTGAAGAATCTCAAATATATTTTGATTTAGCACCTTTTTTTTACTACATGATTCCATGTGTTATTCCATAGTTTTCATGTCTTCACTATTATTCCACAATGTAGAAAATAGTAAAAATAAAGAAAAACCCTTGAATGAGTAGGTGTGTCCAAACTTTTGACTGGTATTGTATATATTAGGGATGCAGGATATATCAGTGAACATATCGGAATTGGCCGATATTAGTTAAAAATGCCAACATCGGTATCACGTAAAATGTTGCGTGCAATACAGCATTCTTCACCTAGCCCATTGTGTCTGCTGTGTGAATCGAGCAGTCAACAAGTTGAGCAGTCATTTGAAAGAGTAAGACAATTTCAGCCAGACAACTCAAAGGCGAAATCGATTAAAGCCAAGATAATTCATTCCCTTGACAATCAACCATTCTCTGTCGTGGGTGATGTTGGCTTTCGCCGACTGGTCGAGCACCGGTACACACTACCAAGTACGCTATTTTTCAGATGTTGCCCTACCGGAGTTACACAGTAATAGCGTCACTGCTATTAGCTTCACGACATATATACTATGGAACGCCGTTTGGGTCTTTGCATGTCAAAAAATATACAGTAGCACTGTCAAAGCTGAACAAAAAAGTCTGCAAACAAGCAAAACCAGCCACGAACGATGTGTTTACAATACCGCATTGGTAATAAAACATAATTGGTTTGACCGCAACTTCTGGGGTAGCTAGCTAGCTTTAGCTTGGTACGTAGATAGCACCAATACAACCAGCCTGAAAACAATGACCAGTAGAAACTGCAGTCATTTTCATTATTCTTAGCAATTATTTAGGAATCATTGGGAGTAAGTATTAGCTAGGTTGCCACTTGTTGTTCGCCTATTGAAATTTAATTTCAGTTCATGAAAATAAATAGCTAGCCAGCTATTTAACCTTGTTGCCCAAAACTAACGTTATAAGCAGCCAGCTAGATTCATCTGGCTAGTGAGGCCCGACCAGACCGGGTTATGTGTTGTGAAGCTATCCATAATAAGGATTAGGCACAATAGTGGAATTTGCGGTTTGCCTTCTGCCAAGTCCGCTATTGTGGCTATCTTCACATAGATGGGTCCGACCACCATTAATCAAATAAGAACTATCTTATAAATGAGGGTTATTTTAGATGATGACACCTAGCTAACTATTGCTACTGAAACAGATTATGTCGTTTTGCTATGTTTTTGGGGAAGAACATTGTTTGCATCCATGAGCTAGCTAGCTTTTTTTATGACCAGCACTGTATGTGCGTGAGACAACTTTACCAGCATCATAGCATACGTATTGATGAATCGTCGTGATGTATGAAATGCGAATGATAGTGTAATCAATGTGTAATAACTACGTAAAAAATGTATGAACACGTTAAATTATTATGTGACGTGCAGTCATTCAGGTCCTGATTGGTCAACAAGCTTAATTGACATGCCAAATAGTGTTATTTGACACACAAAGACCCAAACGGTGTTCAATAGAAATCCTGGCTGAGAATGAAACGACTGAACAAATGAGCAATGAAACAGCACAGCAAGTAAGTACATTTAACATTTACATTTAAGTCATTTAGCAGACGCTCTTATCCAGAGCGACTTACAAATTGGTGCGTTCACCTTATGACATCCAGTGGAACAGCCACTTTACAATAGTGCATCTAAATCTTTTAAGGGGGGGGGTGAGAAGGATTACTTTATCCTATCCTAGGTATTCCTTAAAGAGGTGGGGTTTCAGGTGTCTCCGGAAGGTGGTGATTGACTCCGCTGTCCTGGCGTCGTGAGGGAGTTTGTTCCACCATTGGGGGGCCAGAGCAGCGAACAGGTTTGACTGGGCTGAGCGGGAACTGTACTTCCTCAGTGGTAGGGAGGCGAGCAGGCCAGAGGTGGATGAACGCAGTGCCCTTGTTTGGGTGTAGGGCCTGATCAGAGCCTGGAGGTACTGAGGTGCCGTTCCCCTCACAGCTCCGTAGGCAAGCACCATGGTCTTGTAGCGGATGCGAGCTTCAACTGGAAGCCAGTGGAGAGAGCGGAGGAGCGGGGTGACGTGAGAGAACTTGGGAAGGTTGAACACCAGACGGGCTGCGGCGTTCTGGATGAGTTGTAGAGGTTTAATGGCACAGGCAGGGAGCCCAGCCAACAGCGAGTTGCAGTAATCCAGACGGGAGATGACGAGTGTTGGATGAGAGCGAGAGGAAAAAGGATACAAGGTAGTGGTCGGAGACTTGGAGGGGAGTTGCAATGAGGTTAGTGGAAGAACAGCATCTAGTAAAGATGAGGTCGAGCGTATTGCCTGCCTTGTGAGTAGGGGGGGAAGGTGAGAGGGTGAGGTCAAAAGAGGAGAGGAGTGGAAAGAAGGAGGCAGAGAGGAATGAGTCAAAGGTAGACGTGGGGAGGTTAAAGTCGCCCAGAACTGTGAGAGGTGAGCCGTCCTCAGGAAAGGAGCTTATCAAGGCATCAAGCTCATTGATGAACTCTCCGAGGGAACCTGGAGGGCGATAAATGATAAGGATGTTAAGCTTGAAAGGGCTGGTAACTGTGACAGCATGGAATTCAAAGGAGGCGATAGACAGATGGGTAAGGGGAGAAAGAGAGAATGACCACTTGGGAGAGATGAGGATCCCGGTGCCACCACCCCGCTGACCAGAAGCTCTCGGGGTGTGCGAGAACACGTGGGCGGACGAAGAGAGAGCAGTAGGAGTAGCAGTGTTATCTGTGGTGATCCATGTTTCCGTCAGTGCCAAGAAGTCGAGGGACTGGAGGGAGGCAAAGGCTGAGATGAACTCTGCCTTGTTGGCCGCAGATCGGCAGTTCCAGAGGCTACCGGAGACCTGGAACTCCACGTGGGTCGTGCGCGCTGGGACCACCAGATTAGGGTGGCCGCGGCCACGCGGTGTGGAGCGTTTGTATGGTCTGTGCAGAGAGGAGAGAACAGGGATAGACAGACACATAGTTGACAGGCTACAGAAGAGGCTACGCTAATGCAAAGGAGATTGGAATGACAAGTGGACTACACGTCTCGAATGTTCAGAAAGTTAAGCTTACGTAGCAAGAATCGTATTGACTAAAATGATTAAAATGATACAGTACTGCTGAAGTAGGCTAGCTGGCAGTGGCTGCGTTGTTGACTTTGTAGGCTAGCTGGCAGTGGCTGCGTTGTTGACACTACACTAATCAAGTCGTTCCGTTGAGTGTGATTTCTACAGTGCTGCTATTCGGGGGCTAGCTGGCTAGCTAGCAGTGTTGATTACGTTACGTTGCGTTAAAAGAACGACAATAGCTGGCTAGCGAACCTAGAAAATCGCTCTAGACTACACAATTATCTTTGATACAAAGACGGCTATGTAGCTAGCTATGTAGCTAGCTACGATCAAACAAATCAAACCGTTGTACTGTAATGAAATGAAATGAAAATGTGATACTACCTGTGGAGCGAAGCGGAATGCGACCGGGTTGTTGAGTGAGGAAGTTCTATTCGGTAGACGTTGGCTAGCTGTTGGCTAGCTAGCAGTGTCTCCTACGTTAAGGACGACAAATAGCTGGCTAGCTAACCTCGGTAAATTAAGATAATCACTCTAAGACTACACACTCTAAACTACACAATTATCTTGGATACGAAGACAGCAAAGACAACTATGTAGCTAGCTAACACTACACTAATCAAGTCGTTCAGTTGAGTGTAATAGTTTTTACAGTGCTGCTATTCGGTAGACGGTGGACGTTTGCTAGCTGGCTAGCTGGCTAGCTGCTGGGCAGATAGCAGTGTAGACTACGTTAGGACGACGAAATACGATAATTACGCAATTATCTTTGATACAAAGACGGCTATGTAGCTAGCTAAGAAGAAATTGCTAAG
The DNA here is from genome assembly GCF_034236695.1 of Oncorhynchus nerka. NCBI lineage: Eukaryota > Metazoa > Chordata > Actinopteri > Salmoniformes > Salmonidae > Oncorhynchus > Oncorhynchus nerka. The sequence goes on from NC_088398.1 coordinate 26,732,092, forward strand.
ATTAGACAAATCAAACCGTTGTACTATAATGAAATGTAATGAAATGTAATGAAAAGTTATACTACCTGCGGACCGAAGTGCGGATGCGACCACTCGCTCCAACCCGGAAGGGTTGATTATGTTTTACTGGTAATGGGGACATACGTAAATGCCAACAAAATAACTTTTTGGTCAGTGGTCAGTGGTGTGTGTGTGTGTGTGTGTGCGTGTTTCTGTGTGTAACCTTTACTTAACTAGGCAAGTCAGATAAAAACAAATGTTTGGTGGTGGCAGCATCATGCTGTGGGGATGTTTTTCATTGGCAGGGACGGGGAAACTGGTCAAAATTGAAGGAATGATGGATGGCGCTAAATACAGGGAAATTCCTGAGGGAAACCTGTTTCAGTCTTGCAGAGATTTGAAACTGGGACGGAGGTTCACCTTCCAGCAGAACAATGACCCTAAGCATAATGCTAAAGCAACACTCGAGTGGTTTAAGGGGAAACATTTAAATGTCTTGGAATGGCCTAGTCAAAGCCCAGACCTCAATCCAATTGAGAATCTGTGGTATGACTTAAAGATTGCTGTACACCAGCAGGAACCGATCCAACTTGAAGGAGTTGGAGCAGTTTTTCCTTGAAGAATGGGCAAAAATCCCAGTGGTTAGATGTGCCAAGCTTATAGAGACATATCCCAAGAGACTTGCAGCTGTAATTGCTGCAAAATGTGGCTCTACAAACTATTGACTTTAGAGGGGTGAATAGTTATACACACTCAAGTTTTCATTTTTTTGTCTAATTTCTTGTTTGTTTCACAATAAAAATATTTTGCATCTTCAAAGTGGTAGGCATGTTGTGTAAATCAAATGATACAAACGCCCCCCCAAAATCTATTTTAATTCCAGGTTGTAAGGCAACAAAATGGGAAAAATGCCAAGAGGGTGAATACTTTCGCAAGGCACTGTATATATACAGTGGGGCAAAAAAGTATTTAGTCAGCCATCAATTGTGCAAGTTCTCCCACTTAAAAAGATGAGAGAGGCCTGTAATCTTCATCATAGGTACACTTAAACTATGACAGACCAAATGAGAAAAGAAATCCAGAAAATCACATTGTAGGATTTTTTATGAATTTATTTGCAAATTATGGTGGAAAATAAGTATTTGGTCACCTACAAACAAGCAAGATTTCTGGCTCTCACAGACCTGTAACTTCTTCTTTAAGAGGCTCCTCTGTCCTCCACTCGTTACTTGTATTAATGGCACCTGTTTGAACTTGTTATCAGTATAAAAGACACCTGTCCACAACCTCAAACAGTCACACTCCAAACTCCACTATGGCCAAGACCAAAGAGCTGTCAAAGGACACCAGAAACAAAATTGTAGACCTGCACCAGGCTGGGAAGACTGAATCTGCAATAGGTAAGCAGCTTGGTTTGAAGAAATCAACTGTGGGAGCAAATATTAGGAAATGGAAGACATACAGGACCACTGATAATCTCCCTCGATCTGGGGCTCCACGCAAGATCTCACCCCGTGGGGTCAAAATGATCACAAGAACGGTGAGCAAAAATCGCAGAACCACACAGGGGGACCTAGTGAATGACCTGCAGAGAGCTGGGACCAAAGTAACAAAGCCTACCAACAGTAACACACTACGCCGCCAGGGACTCAAATCCTGCAGTGCTAGACATGTCCCCCTGCTTAAGCCAGTACATGTCCAGGCCCGTCTGAAGTTTGCTAGAGAGCATTTGGAAGATCCAGAAGACGATTGGGATAATGTCATATGGTCAGATGAAACTAAAATATAACTTTTTGGTAAAAACTCAACTCCTCGTGTTTGGGGGACAAAGAATGCTGAGTTGCATCCAAAGAACACCATACCTACTGTGAAGCATGGGGGTGGAAACATCATGCTTTGGGGCTGTTCTTCTGCAAAGAGACCAGGACGACTGATCCATGTAAAGGAAAGAATGAATGGGGCCATGTATCGTGAGAGTTTGAGTGAAAACCTCCTTCCATCAGCAAGGGCATTGAAGATGAAACGTGGCTGGGTCTTTCAACATGACAATGATCCCAAACACACCGCCCGGGGACGAAGGAGTGGCTTCGTAAGAAGCATTTCAAGGTCCTGGAGTGGCCTAGCCAGTCTCCAGATCTCAACCCAATAGAAAATCTTTGGAGGGAGTTGAAAGTCCGTGTTGCACAGCAACAGCCCCAAAACATCACTGCTCTAGAGGAGATCTGCATGAAGGAATGGAACAAAATACCAGCAACAGTGTGTGAAAACCTCGTGAAGACTTACAGAAAACGTTTGACCTCTGTCATTGCCAACAAAGGGTATATAACAAAGTATTGAGATAAACTTTTGTTATTGACCAAATACTTATTTTCCACCATAATTTGCAAATAAATTCATTAAAAATCCTACAATGTGATTTTCTGGATGTTTTTTTTCTCATTTTGTCTGTCATAGTTGAAGTGTACCTATGATTAAAATTACAGGCCTTTCTCATCTTTTTAAGTGGGAGACCTTGCACAATTGGTGGCTGACTAAATACTTTTTTTGCCTCACTGTGTATATATATTTTTTTTACAGTTATTTGTTTCATGTGGAGCAACGACAAAGGAGGCCAATCTATAAGGAATTATGTTTTATTCCATATAGAAATCACATAAAGAAAAGACTTGGCAAAATAAATAACGAAAAATTGATCAAATGTAGAACGACTAACCACTGGAGTGCAGTTCACAAATATATTCACTAGGTGGAGGCGTTCCTTCACTATGTTCTTTTAGATCATATTCAAGTGCGTCTCGCCCTTTGTCACGTTAGTAGTACTATAGAGACTATAGATCAAAAGAAGAAACGAGGATATTATCATGGAGTTTTAACGATCACCTCTCTGAAAACTTGAACAAATGCAAGGAACTTTAGAACACATGTCCCGTTGAAGTTATCAACACAATTGGGCAGGGTAGCTGCAATAGAGTCATTATTGACAAGAAGAAGTCTGCCTGTAGGTTTGTAGAGGCTAAGGAAAAAGTGTATAAAACAAGTATGGTACTCCATATGTAACTGATATTTACAGTTGAGGTCATTCAAATTCAAATGCATACGTATCCAGTTCTGTTCTGAAGCAGCAGCAAGGTAATTGGTTCTGTTTATCTCGTATTCAGGAGCGGGGCCAGCTTTGAGTTTCCTATGGAAATGTCCATCAGCTGGCGGCTTCCATTGTATTATGCATAGTCATGGTGTTGTAGTCATACTTCCATTTTAAAACTGTTCTTTTGCTGCCTTGTTTTTTCTTCTCTCAATCTAATATCGCCCGCTGTTGCATTTCCCCATGATTTTACATTCCCCACGATTTGCAATAACCAAGATACCATCTACCACACACCTCTTCTAAATGTACAAAAGCCTATCTGATTACGGGTCATATAAAACCGAGGGTAAATAGTCAGGCAAAAATAAACAATCTGAGTCTGTGTCTAAAATATACAAATTCCACCCATCTGGTGCCCTGGGCAAGCTAAAACAGATGCACTTTATTTCACTTCTGTTCACATCTGTGTCCGTGTCCTGATGTCAGCGTCTGAGAGACATTCTGTAATGGAATATAAACATCCTCGCTGGGTGTGTTCCGCCAGAATTCCAGTCAAATGGAGGGATGTGGGAGGTTGTGTTGTCCGCACACCGCTTGCTTTTACCCGAGATTAGAAATAGTGGTGTCGTTCACAGCTGTAACATTAAATGGCAAACAGTATATCCACTTTACTGTATAATGTCATACCAGCAATAATACTGTGTGTTTTTGCTTCTTTTTAAAAATGTAAATGTTTTATATCACCTTTATTTAACCAGGTAAGTCAGTTGAGAACAAGTTCTCATTTACAACTGCGACCCGGCCAAGATAAAGCAAAGCAGTGCGACAATAAACAACAACACAGAGTTTCAGATGGGATAAACAAAAGTACAGTCAACAACACAATAGAAAAATCTATATACGGTGTGTGCAAATGGAGTAAGGAGGTAAGGCAATAAATAGGCCAATAGTAGCGAAGTTATAGGATACATCCTAATAAGATGGCCCAACACGTCATAGTCCATTATTGGGGGAACAATTAACACGGAACTGAATGAGCTCAGTCACAAAACAAGGGGTGAAGAACACTGAAACTGAGCACATGGCTGCTTTTCTGCCTATAAACCCCATTATGCCTCTGATTGCATTGATTGGAGACGTGTTACAATGGCATCGATGCACTGACTGTCCTTAGGGAACTAGTGGGAGTGTGATAAAGCATCGATGAATAGCCAAACAAGTGTCCTTAATATGCTGAACCAATAAGGCTATTAAAGAAAGAAGATGTTAAATAGGCACCTTACATTTGATAACTGGAATACTGTTGGGAACCTGTATCTAATAACTAGAAATATGTCTGATTGTAACGTTAGACAAAGCTTTTTTGTTTGATCCTCCTCATTTAAATGGATTAGAATAACCCCATTGTTCCCGAGAGAACCTTGTTGTGCCATGAATAGCCAGGTAACCAAAGAAAATTGGTAAAGAATGAGAAGTCTTTCACTGGAGCTAAGCTGTCTAGAAATAGAGGAGAAGAAAGGGCTAGAGACGGGGGATTGTGAGGTTGGTCGAGGACGGGTGGACAGAGGGCGGGGATGGTGAAACTGACTGCCAGGTAAAGGTGTGAATGGGGATTGGTCGTTGTCTCTACTAGGCAGCCTTGACTGCCAATCACGAGAAGGTGCATTTTTAGAAACACACACAACAACGGTCCCGTCTCGAGTGGCTCTTCAAGCCACTTGCAGCTGGACACACGTTGCCACCCTCCGTCATCGTGTGTCTGACTATGGTGAGCGTGTTTGGCTGCATGGTGCTGCCGTGGATGGTGAGTACGCACACATTGTCATTTCGCAGGAAGACAACACGATATTCCAGACCTCGGGACATTTCAGACCCCAAGTTTCCGTAATTTTTGTTGTTGTTGACAACAGATAGATTCTTAGAAGAAAAAAATGAAAATAGAAACGCGTCAACTAAGTCATTCAGAGAGAACAGCGTGAACAAGAGAGAGCACGTTTCAGTTATCACTCATTAGAACAGATATGTGAGTGCATCATTTGTATCATTTATAAAGAGCTACCTTACAGTGGACTAACAAACAAGTTCTACGGTCACCACAACCATACCGTCTATAAGACCACATGACGGGACACACTGTGGCTATTGTGTGCGGGTGTGTCTCTGGGGCAATAATGAAAAAAAGATAGGGAGATAAGGTAAATGGTTTAAGGCGATTATAATGGTTCTACTATAGTGGCCAGTCTCGACACAAGCCTGGCAACACTGTTAGAGGCCTCACGTACTCTGAACCCTCGCTCTCTTTCTCTCTGTATCCATCCTCCTCTTTCTTCGGGCCTTGCACTCTTTGACCCCCAGGGCCAGAAAGACATGCTGTTGGAGAGGACAAGAGGAAGACGAAGGAGGGACACGCAGCATGGTGAGTTGCACACAGGCCAGACACACTCGTGATAAGATGGTCACAGGAATAGAAGGAGAGAGAAAGAGGGGGGAAGGGAACAGGCTGTTGGCAGAGCGGGATGGATAAGGGAGTGGGCAGAGGGAGATGGAGAGAAAGAAATTGGCTCTGTGGATTAAGCAGGGATTGGAGTTGTGGGTGAAACGAAGGCGACTGACAGCTGAAGTGAAATGTAGCTGTAGTTTGGCACTGCTCGATTAGTTAACGCGCTTAGCTGAGTCAGTCAGTATGGAGAGTGTTTGGTTTGGTTGGTGATGAAACAGTGATTTTCTACTGTAGTATACTGTACCACGGGGGGGGTCCTATTAAGGAATATTCCTATTAAGGAATCCAGTCTTGAGTTTGCATGTGGTGCATTGACCCAAAATGTGTCAATAAAGAAGCAAGGGAGGGCTTTTAAAAAAATATATAAATTGACATTTTCGAAAAAATACAGTTATTCCATGTTTAGATTTCTATCAGAGCAGACTTCATCAGTGTCATGATGCTGTTTTTTAAATGTATTTTTAATTTAACCATTATTTAATTAGGCAAGTCAGTTAAGAACAAATTCTTATTTACAATGACGGCCTACAAAAGGCAAAATGCCTCCTGCCTCATGCCTTAAATCCAATATGAATATAGGACAAAACACACATCACAACAAGAGAGACAACACAACAAAACATATAGATGGATCCAGGGGAAGACTACAGTACAGCCTCCACCAGACTCTAGCCATATTGCTACTGAACTAGATATGATTAAAATGTCTTGAAATCCTCCATTGAAGTTATCAGCTCTATATATTTTCAGGTTTATGTCAGGTGCCATGCAGTCCTTATATACAGTGCATTCAGAAAGTTTTCAGACCCCTTGGCTTTTTCCACATTTTGTTACATTACAGCCTTATTCTAAAATGTATGAAATCGTTTTTTCCCCTCATCAATCTACACATAATACCCCATAATGAAAAAGCAAAAATAGGTTTTTATAAATGTTTGCAAATTTATTTATAAAAAAAAAAACTGAAATATCACATTTACATAAGTATTCAGACCCTTTCCTCAGTACTTTGTTGAAGCACCTTTGTCAGTGATTGCAGCTTCGAGTCTTCTTGGGTATGATGCTACAAGCTTGGCACACCTGTACAGTATTTGGGGAGTCTCTCCCATTCTTCTCTGCAGATCCTCTCAAGCTCTGTCAGGTTGGATGGGGAGCGTCGCTGTACATTTATTTTCAGCTCTCCGGAGATGTTTGATCGGGTTCAAGTCCAGGCTCTGGCTGGGCCACTCAAGGACATTCAGAGACTTGTCCCGAAGCAACACCAGCGTTGTCTTGGCTGTGTGCTTAGGGTCATTGTCCTGTTGGAAGGTGAACCTTCACCCCAGCCTTAGGTCCTGAGCACTCTGGAGTAGGTTTTCATCAAGGAGCTCTCCGTACTTTGCTCCGTTCATCTTTCCCTCGATCCAGAGTAGTCTCCCAGTCCTTTCCACTGAAAAACATCCACCCAGTATGATGCTGCCACCACCATGCTTCACCGTAGGGATGGTGTCAGGTTTCCTCCAGACGTGATGATTGGCATTCAGGCCAAAGAGTTCAATCTTGGGAATCTTGTTTCTCATGGTCTGAGAGTCTTTAGGAGGCTTTTTGTCAAACTCCAAGTGGGCTGTCATGTGCCTTTTACTGAGGAGTGGCTTCTGTCTGGCCATTCTACTCTTGCTCAGTTTGGACGGGCGGCCAGCTCCAGGAAGAGTCGTGGTGGTTCCAAACTTCATGAAGGCCACTGTGTTCTTGGAGACCTTTCAATGCTGCAGAAATGTTTGGCTACCCTTCCCCAGATCTGTGCCTCGACACAATCCTGTCTCGGAGCTCTAGAGCGGTTCCTTCGACCTCATGGCTTTGTTTTTGCTCTGACATGCGCTGTCAACTGTGTGACCTTCTATAGACAGGTGTGTGTGCCTTTCCAAAACATGTCCAATCAATTGGATTTACCACAGGTGGAACTCCAATGAAGTTGTAGAAACATCTCAAGGATGATCAATGGAAACAGGATGCATCTGGCCACAATTTCAAGTCTCATAGCAAAGGGGTCTGAATACTTATGTAAACAAGCTATTTCTGTTGTTTATTTTGGATGCATTTGCAAACATTTCTAAACACATGTTTTCGCTTTGTCATTTTGGGGTATTGTGTGTAGATTGATGAGGAAAATGTCTTATTTAATCCATTTTGGAATAAGGTTGTAACATAACAAAATGTGGAAAAGGTTAAGGGGTCTGAATAGTTTCAAAATACACAAATAAGATGTTATTCAATATTCTGAAATCCATGTATTTATTCATATTAAATACAGTATTTTAATTTCCTGAATGTCTGAGCCATACATATCTACGTCAATGGAGGCTGCTGATGGGAGGACGGATCATAATAACGCCTGGAATGGAGTGAGTGGAATGGCATCAAACATGTTGAAGATGTGGTTTCTATGTCGTTGATGCCATTCCACTCACTCCTTTCCAGCCATTATTATGAGCCGTCCTCCCCTCAGCAGCCTCCACTGACTTGAGTGCATGGTGGAATCTCTGACTCACAGTGTGGCCTGGCTGAGTTTCGCCAGTATCTTGAAGTGGTCACTTGACATTCAAACATCTCACAGAATGCAGCTCACAGCTAGAATGCAATACACCAATGCAGAGGTAAAAATACCTCTTCTGTGAGGAAGACGTTGGAAAGTTTGTTGTTGTCATTTCTACAGTTATATAAAGTATCTGAACATGCACAACATTGACTGAGAAAACTGGTGCATCAAAAACAATCTGGATAAATGTGTAAACTGGTCAACTTGTTAAAATGGAGGAAATCCTAATTTAATAAGGGAACATATTGGAGACTCTTCTCTTTCATGAAGTCGTCACTTTACCGAGAAACATACACCAAAATATAGAGCAGACAGGACAGACATTCCCATACCATCAGACGGACTAAACTGACTAATTCATTGATTGGTGTCTATAGTGGTTCAATGTGTACAATTCCACATGGAACAGAGCTGGGCTACCAGTTGTAGAAATAGGAATATGATGAAACCGCCCCACCTGATCTAGCACTAATCTAAGTTCTTCATTTTCACCCTGACGGTTGAGGTTAATATTATTTAAAACAATATTTTTTTATTGTCACATACACCAGATAGGTGCAGTGAGATGTGTTGTTTTACAGGGTCAGTCATAGTGGTACAGTGCCCCTGGAGTAAATTTGGGTTAAGTGCCTTGCTCAAGGGCAAATCAATAGATTTGTCACCTTGTCGGCTCGGATATTTGAACCGGCAACCATTCGGTTACGGACCCAACACTCTAACCGCTAGTAACAGAAAGGTCGAGTAAGCTGATCCTAGATCTGTGAACAACTTCTAGCCAGAGTGTGATTGTAACTGAGTAACTGAGTGAGGACAGGATCTTGTGTGACATTTTAAAGCTTCCCCTGGGTTGTGGAGATGCCAGCTGCTTTAAGAATTATCGTTAATATTTAATGATGATAGGGGATCTGGTTACTGTACCTACTGCTGACATTCACTCACTTAGTTCCTCAGGGAATTTGTGACTATGTGACCAAATTAAACACATAATACAAAATGCAGGGGACTGCAAATTTGACCAATCACTGCAGAATTACAGCAGAAAATCGAACCAGTACAGTAAACTTGTCTATGGCAACCCACGTGTAACGCCCCTCATCTACTCATCTACGTTTCTTGTCTGAGTAGGCGTAGTTAGCACTCGATTTCCAATTTAGTGGCCTGGCGGGAAAACGCCAAAAACAGAACAACAGCGAAACGCGCATGGTAGAAAACATTTACATTACATTTAAGTCATTTAGCAGACGCTCTTATCCAGAGCGACTTACAAATTGGTGCATTCACCTTATGACATCCAGTGGAACAGTAGTGCATCTAAATCTTTTAAGGGGGTGAGAGGGATTACTTTATCCTATCCTAGGTATTCCTTAAAGAGGTGGGGTTTCAGGTGTCTCCGGAAGGTGGTGATTGACTCCGCTGTCCTGGCGTCGTGAGGGAGTTTGTTCCACCATTGGGGGGCCAGAGCAGCGAACAGTTTTGACTGGGCTGAGCGGGAACTGTACTTCCTCAGTGGTAGGGAGGCGAGCAGGCCAGAGGTGGATGAACGCAGTGCCCTTGTTTGGGTGTAGGGCCTGATCAGAGCCTGGAGGTACTGAGGTGCCGTTCCCCTCACAGCTCCGTAGGCAAGCACCATGGTCTTGTAGCGGATGCGAGCTTCAACTGGAAGCCAGTGGAGAGAGCGGAGGAGCGGGGTGACGTGAGAGAACTTGGGAAGGTTGAACACCAGACGGGCTGCGGCGTTCTGGATGAGTTGTAGAGGTTTAATGGCACAGGCAGGGAGCCCAGCCAACAGGGAGTTGCAGTAATCCAGACGGGAGATGACGAGTGCCTGGATTAGGACCTGCGCCACTTCCTGTGTGAGGCAGGGTCGTACTCTGCGGATGTTGTAGAGCATGAACCTACAGGAACGGGCCACCGCCTTGATGTTAGTTGAGAACGACAGGGTGTTGTCCAGGATCACGCCAAGGTTCTTAGCGCTCTGGGAGGAGGACACAATGGAGTTGTCAACCGTGATGGCGAGATCATGGAACGGGCAGTCCTTCCCCGGGAGGAAGAGCAGCTCCGTCTTGCCGAGGTTCAGCTTGAGGTGGTGATCCGTCATCCACACTGATATGTCTGCCAGACATGCAGAGATGCGATTCGCCACCTGGTCATCAGAAGGGGGAAAGGAGAAGATTAATTGTGTGTCGTCTGCATAGCAATGATAGGAGAGACCATGTGAGGTTATGACAGAGCCAAGTGACTTGGTGTATATCGAGAATAGGAGAGGGCCTAGAACAGAGCCCTGGGGTACACCAGTGGTGAGAGCACGTGGTGTGGAGACTGATTCTCGCCACGCCACCTGGTAGGAGCGACCTGTCAGGTAGGACGCAATCCAAGCGTGGGCCGCGCCGGAGATGCCCAACTCGGAGAGGGTGGAGAGGAGGATCTGATGGTTCACAGTATCGAAGGCAGCCGATAGGTCTAGAAGGATGAGAGCAGAGGAGAGAGAGTTAGCTTTAGCAGTGCGGAGCACCTCCGTGATACAGAGAAGAGCAGTCTCAGTTGAATGACTAGTCTTGAAACCTGACTGATTAGGATCAAGAAGGTCATTCTGAGAGAGATAGCGGGAGAGCTGGCCAAGGACGGCACGTTCAAGAGTTTTGGAGAATAAAGAAAGAAGGGATACTGGTCTGTAGTTGTTGACATCGGAGGGATCGAGTGTAGGTTTTTTCAGAAGGGGTGCAACTCTCGCTCTCTTGAAGACGGAAGGGACGTAGCCAGCGGTCAGGGATGAGTTGATGAGCGAGGTGAGGTAAGGGAGAAGGTCTCCGGAAATGGTCTGGAGAAGAGAGGAGGATAGGGTCAAGCGGGCAGGTTGTTGGGCGGCCGGCCGTCACAAGACGCGAGATTTCATCTGGAGAGAGAGGGGAGAAAGAGGTCAGAGCACAGGGTAGGGCAGTGTGAGCAGAACCAGCGGTGTCGTTTGACTTAGCAAACGAGGATCGGATGTCGTCGACCTTCTTTTCAAAATGGTTGACGAAGTCATCTGCAGAGAGGGAGGAGGGGGAGGGGGAGGAGGATTCAGGAGGGAGGAGAAGGTGGCAAAGAGCTTCCTAGGGTTAGAGGCAGATGCTTGGAATTTAGAGTGGTAGAAAGTGGCTTTAGCAGCAGAGACAGAAGAGGAAAATGTAGAGAGGAGGGAGTGAAAGGATGCCAGGTCCGCAGGGAGGCGAGTTTTCCTCCATTTCCGCTCGGCTGCCCGGAGCCCTGTTCTGTGAGCTCGCAATGAGTCGTCGAGCCACGGAGCGGGAGGGGAGGACCGAGCCGGCCTGGAGGATAGGGGACATAGAGAGTCAAAGGATGCAGAAAGGGAGGAGAGGAGGGTTGAGGAGGCAGAATCAGGAGATAGGTTGGAGAAGGTTTGAGCAGAGGGAAGAGATGATAGGATGGAAGAGGAGAGAGTAGCGGGGGAGAGAGAGCGAAGGTTGGGACGGCGCGATACCATCCGAGTAGGGGCAGTGTGGGAAGTGTTGGATGAGAGCGAGAGGGAAAAGGATACAAGGTAGTGGTCGGAGACTTGGAGGGGAGTTGCAATGAGGTTAGTGGAAGAACAGCATCTAGTAAAGATGAGGTCGAGCGTATTGCCTGCCTTGTGAGTAGGGGGAAGGTGAGAGGGTGAGGTCAAAAGAGGAGAGGAGTGGAAAGAAGGTGGCAGAGAGGAATGAGTCAAAGGTAGACGTGGGGAGGTTAAAGTCGCCCAGAACTGTGAGAGGTGAGCCGTCCTCAGGAAAGGAGCTTATCAAGGCATCAAGCTCATTGATGAACTCTCCGAGGGAACCTGGAGGGCGATAAATGATAAGGATGTTAAGCTTGAAAGGGCTGGTAACTGTGACAGCATGGAATTCAAAGGAGGCGATAGACAGATGGGTAAGGGGAGAAAGAGAGAATGACCACTTGGGAGAGATGAGGATCCGGTGCCACCACCCCGCTGACCAGAAGCTCTCGGGGTGTGCGAGAACACGTGGGCGGACGAAGAGAGAGCAGTAGGAGTAGCAGTGTTATCTGTGGTGATCCATGTTTCCGTCAGTGCCAAGAAGTCGAGGGACTGGAGGGAGGCATAGGCTGAGATGAACTCTGCCTTGTTGGCCGCAGATCGGCAGTTCCAGAGGCTACCGGAGACCTGGAACTCCACGTGGGTTGTGCGCGCTGGGACCACCAGATTAGGGTGGCCGCGGCCACGCGGTGTGGAGCGTTTGTATGGTCTGTGCAGAGAGGAGAGAACAGGGATAGACAGACACATAGTTGACAGGCTACAGAAGAGGCTACGCTAATGCAAAGGAGATTGGAATGACAAGTGGACTACACGTCTCGAATGTTCAGAAAGTTAAGCTTACGTAGCAAGAATCGTATTGACTAAAATTATTAAAATGATACAGTACTGCTGAAGTAGGCTAGCTGGCAGTGGCTGCGTTGTTGACTTTGTAGGCTAGCTGGCAGTGGCTGCGTTGTTGACACTACACTAATCAAGTCGTTCCGTTGAGTGTGATAGTTTCTACAGTGCTGCTATTCGGGGGCTAGCTGGCTAGCTAGCAGTGTTGATTACGTTACGTTGCGTTAAAAGAACGACAATAGCTGGCTAGCGAACCTAGAAAATCGCTCAAGACTACACAATTATCTTTGATACAAAGACGGCTATGTAGCTAGCTATGTAGCTAGCTACGATCAAACAAATCAAACCGTTGTACTGTAATGAAATGAAATGAAAAATGTGATACTACCTGTGGAGCGAAGCGAAATGCGACCGGATTGTTGAGTGCGGAAGTTCTATTCGGTAGACGTTGGCTAGCTGTTGGCTAGCTAACAGTGTCTCCTACGTTAAGGACGACAAATAGCTGGCTAGCTAACCTCGGTAAATTAAGATAATCACTCTAAAACTACACACTCTAAACTACACAATTATCTTGGATACGAAGACAGCAAGGACAACTATGTAGCTAGCTAACACTACACTAATCAAGTCGTTCAGTTGAGTGTAATAGTTGTGCTGCTAATCGGTAGACGGTGGACTAGCTAACGGTGGACGTTAGCTAGCTGGCTAGCTGCAGGGCAGTGTAGACTGCGTTAGGACGACGAAATACGATAATACGCAATTATCTATGATACAAAGACGGCTATGTAGCTAGCTAAGAAGAAATTGCTAAAGATTAGACAAATCAAACCGTTGTACTATAATGAAATGTAATGAAATGTAATACTACCTGCGGACCGAGTGCAGATGCGACCGCTCGCTCCAACCCGGAAGTCAAGACAAAGCGCGAAGGGTAAACTTATTTGATGAACAGGCATTACAGCAGCCATTCACATCAGAAACAAATGGGAGTGTCACTATTCTTCATTCTCAGATTTGTCTGTAGTATATTAGTTAGGGACGACATTCGTCGCCTCTACTTGATTACTATCGGCAAACTCTGCCTTCGCTGCTTAAGTAGTTTGTCATCCCCGGAGGGAACATTGGTTCTGCCATTAAGGCAGAGCTGCCATCTGAACAAGATTGAATAAGGAAAACTCCACTGATTGAAATTGCATCTCAGACAGTTTGATTCGAACAAGGACACGCATAATTAGATGTATTCCTCAGCACACCTGGAGCTACATAGTGCATTTTCTGCCACTTCCCTCCTGATTCTCACGTTTACTGTGCCTTGCCTTTTTTCATATTCCTCTACCCTGAGTTCTCTCAGGTCTCGTCAATTCCATGTCCTTCCTCTCCACCCCTTTCTTCTCTCTTTTCCAATTTCCTCTCTCCACCTTCCGCCATGTTTTGGGTGTCAAGAAACAATATTTGTGATTTTCTACACTAACAGCCCAGCAACATGCAGGGTCTCACCCTCCAATCATGTCTTGCCAAGTCCCCGCTCTCCACCAATCAAAATGTGCCGAATCCATTCTCTTTTCCAATCCCAAGCTGAGGACTGCACTGCAGATGCAGAGAGTGGACACGGTGACAATGTTCTGTTCATCACCTTGTTAGGCAGGTAAAGAATGTTCTGTCTGGTCAGACATCTTTCCTCCTACTGCAGTATGGTTATAGAGGGGGATAAAGGGTGATGGGATCTTACACAAGAGCTTACGTTGGCTGAGGCGGCACTAGCAACGGGTAGGAACACCTATCGGAGATGATGACAGGGACAGAGAGATATGTGGGTTTATTTGTCAAATGTTCATGTTCATGGTCTTAGTTACCATTCCTCATTGAACAGAGCTCTATTCTATTCATATATCTCATGTGTTATTAATACCAGTCAGCCATGATGATGGGGAGGGCAGGCAGGAAATGACATGTGGTTTTCTTTGTCAAATGGTGATGATGCTATATGGTATGGTAAAATATGGTAAAACCTTGGATTCACCCACATCCACCCGAGCCTGAGGGCCAGTCATTCAGATTCTGCTTGAGCTGTTTAGTCGCAGGGTCTCCCGCTGTACTTCTTACCGATACAAAGGAGAATATCCGTTACAACAATGTTTGCCAAAATTGGTCTCCAGGTCCAAAGGGAGGCAAGCCTTTAGTTGAATCAAGTGTGTTTCGGGCAAAAAAGGAAAATGGGCACACCTTTGGACCCAGGACCGATATTGGGAAACATTGCGTGAATGTATGACAACAACAGAGTAGTTGATTTCAGTAGAAACAGATCTGGGAACACAAGCTATCCCCCTAAAAGGGAGAAGTCATAACCGAATCCACATCTGGCCAAACCCACCTGGGCTGTTTGTTCCTATGACTGAGGATTTGACTAAAGTAGAAACAGATCTAGCAACCAAAGCAACATTTTTTTTTTTTTTTTACTATTCCAGTAAGTGATGAGATGTGATAAACCACCTCTCAGTATAGCCTCTCAGGGCAAATGATCAGTGATTTATTGGCATGATTTGATAGTGTGTTGCAGCATTGGCTAATTAATCACGATTTCTATGGGTTCTAGCTACTCTGGCTAACCAGGAGAGTGTGTGTGTGTGTGTGTGTGTGTGTGTGTGTGTGTGTGTGTGTGTGTGTGTGTGTGTGTGTGTGTGTGCGGTCAGTTTGTAGCATCTGCAAAGAAGGCCATTCAAATACGTTCATTTGTAAACTCCTAAGCAGAAGATGAAAGGGTTATGCTCAAACGTTTGAAGCAATGGCTTAAAAAACACTACACTCATTTGAACTATAATGCCTGCATGTCTTTCATCTGATGAAGGTTCAACTAAAATGTGCAATTTTAATGTACATCTTCATAATTTCTTTATACTTTAACTCCTGCTAAACCAAAAATCTGAGCAGAGCATTTACAAATGTTTTTGTTGTTGTTGGTAATAGCAATTGTAAATTGAGAATGTTATAATAATTAATCATTTGATGTTGGATGTATGGGCGTGGCTACTAGGTTAGCTTAGCACTCAGCATCACCTCAGTACACTCACAACATGTCCTCCGTCTATCACCTTCTTGCAGTTGTTTTAGAGACACAAATTCCCTCTGACACATTTACACACACACTACACTGAGTGTACAAAACATTAGGAACACCGTCCTAATATTGAGTTGCACCGCCTTTTGCCCTTAGAACAGCCTCAGTTCGTCGGGGCAGGGACTCTACAAGGTGTCAAAAGCCTTCCACATGGATAACGGCCCATTTTGACTCCAATGCTTCCCACAGTTGTGTCAAGTTGGCTGGATATCCTTTGGGTGGTGGGCCCTTCTTGATACACGCAGAAAACTGTCGAGCTTAAAAAACCCAGCAGCGTTGCCGTTCTTGACACACCCAAACCGGTGCGACTGGCATCTACTACCATACCTCATTCAAAGGCACTTAGTTGTCTCAAGGCTTAAAAATCCTTCTTTAACCTGTGTCCTCCCTTTCATCTACACCGATTTGAAATGGATTTAACAGGTGACATCAATAAGGGATAATAGCTTTCAGCTAGCTAGATTCAGCTGGTCAGTCTGTCATGGGAAGAGCAGGTGTTCTTAATGTTTCATACATACTGCATTGTTTCAGTTTTTCACTTTCAGTTTATTTGTAGTAAATGTGCAGACATATCTGAATTACATTACTTATAATTACATTTGGACTTTTACGCAGGAGAAAAACAGTACAGAAAATACACGAATACATACATTTAAAAAAGGCAAACATCTAGCTTGATTTGTAGGATACGATCAAGGGTTTAATGGTTCTAGAGTTTGTACTAGTCACATTCTACAAAAACATGAATTTTGATTCCCCATTACAAGAACATTTAAGACAGGAATTGGAAACCCTATTTTTTTTAAACAGCAAAAATATCTATCCAATTTAAAAACTGATCAACTTCAGTGTTGACCTTCCAAATTCGTGTTACGGTATCTGCTGTAATTCTTCTGCTGTTGTACAGTCTGATTGCAGTCTGCAGGAAGAACTGTTGGAGTAGGTCTGTCCTAGCAGGTGGAGCTGTTTCGCACTACAGTGTCCATTTGCTCAGTGGATTCATCATGTTACTCACACACACACACACACACACACACACACACACACACACACACACACACACACACACACACACACACACAAACACGATTGCACACTAGTAACACATTAATACATGTGTAGAGAGGGACAGGGGAATTTGAAAAGCCCCTGACTTTACCCAGGGGCAAGGTTTTACTCAAGGGTAAGGCTGATACTGTGTGTGTGTGTGTGTGTGTGTGTGTGTGTGTGTGTGTGTGTGTGTGTGTGTGTGTGTGTATGTGTGTGCATGTGCGAGCGTGAGTGTTTGTGATATCCTGTCTTCTGGCATGTGTTGGCATGTGTAACCTTCAGTGAGTATCCTTCCTCTAAGCATTATGGGATGGGGAATTCAGATTCTCATGGCAAGCACAGCTGTCGGTCGCTGGAAACTGTCATCCCTCTTTTATCCCTGTTCTTATCACATCTCCATTCACGCAAACACAGTCAATATGAGAGAGAAAATGTGTGTGTGTGTGTGTGTGTGTGTGTGTGTGTGCGTGCGTGTGAGAGACACAAATAGCTGAGCAGATAAAAGACGAGTGCAATTGACGAACTTCTTCTAAAAATAGACTCCATGAGTTTACTCACAAGAAGAGTGTCAGGGCTGGAGGGTGAGTAGACAGCGGAAGGGAACAGGACGGAGTGGAGAGGAGACTGTGGAGGAGAGGGGAGGGATCAAAAGTGCCGCAAAGTTGCCACATAGGTATTTTTTCAGTCCAGCACAAGTAGTGTCATTTCTACCTCGTCAACACTTCTCCCCCCACTCCAGGTGTTTCTATGCATATTCATGCTGAAGAAAGCTATGGTACATATCTGTATTATATGATAATCAAAACGATCCTACTACTTGTAATACAGAGGTCACAGGCTTCCAGTCTATATTTGTACAGCTGGTAAATCAGATGCAGAAGCTGGAACATTGCAGCGCCAATTATTACCCACTCAATCTCAGAGAGGGAACAGTATGTGTGTGTGCATGTGCGTGTATTTGTGTGCTTGCGTGTATGTGTGTGCTTAAGTGTGCGTGTATTTGTGTGTGTGTGCTTGCGTGTTTGTGTGTGTATGTGTGATTGTGTGCACCCGTGTGTGTGTGTGGTGTGCAGCACACATCAGCCTCTCTCTGTCACAACTGCACCGGAAAAGAGCACATACACACACCCTAATGGAACGTGGCAGACAGTCAGACACCCAACGGTACATAGGCAGTTACATATGGCAGAGGAGTGTGTCTGACAGTCGAGGCTGGCAGTGGAGTGGTGCAGTAGAATGAGGTGCGGCAGCAGACAGACTGTGTGACTCTTGAGTATGGTAGCTCGATGTGGTGACCAGGTGCCACGATAATGATGATATAGCAGAGGGGAAAGGAAAGGAAAAAGAGACCTTAGCGTAGCGCTAGGCTTGCACTCTGTCATACTGACTCATTGGGCACAGCAGCAACAGCAGAACTACAGGCCTCTCCCTCACTCTCCCATCAGCCCCTCTCACACACCAGGCGCTGATACTCACTCTGTCACACTGAACAGAATGGGGCAAGGGAGATACACAGCCGTAGCGTTATTGCATCTGCTGGGGCTACGGCACTGATGCTACGTACCGGTGCTACTGCTGACGTACGTGGGTTTTTGTACCCTAGGAACCAGAGGTGGGACCAAGTCATTGTTTTACAAGTCACCAGTAAGTCTCAAGTCTTAGCACTCAAGTCCCAAGTCAAGTCTCAAGTCAAGACCGTCAAGGCTCAAGTCCAAAACTTTGAGTTTCGAGTCCTAAAAAGTCATAATGTGCTCTTCACCAAATGTAATACCATTTCATATTTTTAACAAGAGTAATAATTAGTATATTACATTTACGCAAATCATGAATGCTTTTAAAAATATACCCCCCCCCCCCCCCCCAATAGTGATCGACTATCGAGGATCGCTATGGGGCGCACACACACACACACACACTCTCTCTCTGTGTGGTTACAGTAGGCTAACGTATGTCAAGGGTTTTAGGAACAGCAGTAACATCAGGCAGGACTTAGGCTACCAACTGCCTAGCCAGTTGTAGCTCAATCTTGCAACGATCACGTTCCCGCACTGACTGACTGTGTGGAGGCTCATTGATTTAGCCTACATGCTACACTAGTAAAGTTATATATTATATAGCTGTCAGCTATATTAGCCACAACTCAAACAAAGTTGGAAATTGTTGCGCCTCCGTCTGTAATTTTCTTCCCGCATGTTCTGCAAGTTGCAATCTGTTTTTATATCCGAAAATAATAATTTTGGGTATCATTTTTCCAAGGGCTCCTGAATTCACTCGCCAACGTTCCTGTGCACTGCCAGGCACAACATTTTCTCTGCTGGCACAATTTCATTGGCTGCTGTCCGATTCAAACTGTAATCTGTTAAATGAAGAGTTGATGCACTGCACACTTTTCTTAATAGCATCATTTTTAATATTTGGGCTTGGGGGAGGGTATCAAGTCAGATCGAGTCAAAAGGCTCAAGTTCAAGTCAAGTCACGAGTCATTGGTGTTAAAGTCAAAGTCGAGTTGCAAGTCATCATATTTGTGACTCGAGTCCAAATCATGTGACTCGAGTCCACACCTCTGCTAGGAACACAGTCTGGTGTAAATGAGACAGAATTAGAGTGAACCTGGGATTAAAATTCCTTAATTCAGAGTTTGTATGTAATACTGTAGGACCTAGTTAATCATAGAGAGATAAGTAAAAGAGACATAGAGAGCACAGGAGGTTGGAGGCACCTTAATTGGGGAGGACGGGCTTGTGTTTATGGCTGGAGTGGAATAAGTAGAATAGTATCAAACCATGGTTTTCATGTGTTTGATGCCATTCCATTAGCTCCGTTCCAGCCATTTTCATGAGCCGTCCTCCCCTCAGCAGCCTTGTGACAGAGAGAGGTTGTAACGGTTTTCGTCGTCTGAAGAAGAGGAATCGGACCAAAGCGCAGCGTGGTAAGTGTTCATGCTTTTTATTGAAACTGAACCCTAACAAAAATAACAAAGAGAATAACCGAAACTGAAACAGTCCTGTAAGGTGCAAAAGACTAAACAGAAAATAACTACCCACAAAAACCATGTGGGAAAAAGCTACCTAAGTATGGTTCCCCATCAGAGACAACAATAGACAGCTGTCCCTGATGGAGAACCATACCCGGCCAAAACAAAGAAATACAAAAACATAGAAAAAAGAACATAGAATGCCCACACAAATCACACCCTGACCAAACCAAATAGAGACATAAAAAGGCTCTCTAAGGTCAGGGCGTGACAAAAATCAGTTTTTCACAATTCCTGACATTTAATCCTAGTAAAAATTCTCTGTTTTATGTCAGTTAGGATTACCCCCACAACATGATGCTGCCACCCCCATGCTTCCCGGTTGGGATGGTGTTCTTCAGCTTGCAAGCCTCCCCCTTTTTCCTACAAACATAACCATGGTCATTTTGGCCAAACAGTTATTTTTTTGTTTCATCAGACCAGAGGACATTTCTCCAAAAAGTACAATCTTTGTCCCCATGTGCAGTTGCAAACCATAGTCTGGCTTTATTATGGCAGTTTTGGAGCTGTGGCTTCTTCCTTGCTGAGCGGCATTTCAGGCTATGTCGATATAGGACTCATTTTACTGTGGATATAGATACTTTTGTATGTGTTTCCTCCAGCATCTTCACAAGGTCCTTTGCTGTTGTTCTGGGATTGATTTGCACTTTTCACACCAAAGTTGTGTTCATCTCTAGGAGACAGAACGTGTTTTCTTCCGGAGCGGTATGACAGCTGCGTGGTCCCACGGTATTTATACTTGAATGTGGTACCTTCAGGCATTTGGAAATTGCTCCCAAGGGTGAACCAGACTTGTGGAGGTCTACAATTATTTTTCTGGGGTCTTGGCTGATTTCTTCTGATTTTCCCATGATGTCAAGCAAAGAGGCACTGAGTTTGAAGGTAGACCTTGAAATACATCCACAGGTACACCTCCAATTGACTCAAATTATGTCAATTAACCTATCAGAAGCTTCTAAAGCCATGACATCCTTTTCTGGAATTTTCCAAGCTGTTTAAAGGCACAGTCAACTTAGTGTATGTAAACTTCTGACCCACTGGAATTGTGATACAGTGAAGTATAAGTGAAATCATCTGTAAACAATTGTTGGAAAATTTACTTGTGTCACGCACAAGGTAGATGTCCTAACCGACTTGCCAAAACTATACTTTGAAGAAATGTGTTGGAGTGGTTGAAAAAATGAGTTTTAATGACTAAGTGTATGTAAACTTCCGACTTAAATTGTATGTCTGGTGTTAGCTAGGGGGGTAAAGGTCGTTAATGTCAACACATCCGTCAGTGCTGCCGTGAACAGCATCACAAGAGACATGCCGAACAGGAGATGTATAAAAAAAGACATAATTTATGCAATTTCAATGTTGTTTGAGTTGCTTTGTATATCACCAAATTTGCTTGAGATGATGTTACTGCAACACTGCTAAATACATCCAAGTTTCTTGACCTAATCATTTCAAAGAGCTATCAGTCAATGTGAGCTCATACATTTAGGCTGCAGTACCCAGTACATACACTCAGCCTGTCTTTTCAAACTTCCTGGTAAATGTATACTGTTTTCTGTGTATGATGAATTATGGTGATGATGATGATTTTATGTTTTCATGTGACTGTTTTTTCTGTAAAATGTCCATCCCTGGATGCAAAATAAAATGTTGTTCTATTCTATAGCATATTCTCCAGCACAGTTCAACACTTTTGATTCTGAAAGCACTTTATGATGAAACATGACACCATTTTCTATTAAATACTGTATGTATTTTTAGATGGCATGATTAAATCAGGTAGAAATATTGCAGCACACAATTATTATAATTATTTCACATTGTGCACTATTCACTTTTCCAGATGAGGATTATGGTTGAAGTAACCTGTAAGTGTCACGCCCTGACCTTAGAGAGCCTTTTTATTTCTCTATTTGGTTAGGTCGGGGTGTGATTTGGGTGGGCATTCTAGTTTTTCTATTTCTTTGTTGGCCGGGTATGGTTCCCAATCAGAGGTAGCTGTCTATCGTTGTCTCTGATTGGGGATCATACTTAGGCAGCCTTTTTTCCACCTTTAGTTTGTGGGATCTTGTTTGTGTGTAGTGGCTTTCTGCACTGCATGTAGCTTTATGGTCGTTTTTGTATTCTGTTGTTTTTTCGGTGTCATTTAAATAAAAGTAAAATGTACGCCTACCACGCTGCACCTTGGTCCAATCCATCTCTAAATGATCGTGACAGTAAGAGAAGTGGTTATGTTCTTTTCATGTAGAGAAATATCAATGTGCTGTGTTTTAGAGCGTTTAACATGTCAAGGGGATCCCTGGGGACTGGAAATGTAATACGATCTCACCATCCTCTACAAAAAGATGGACACTGTGGAGTGTACACTTTGTTGGTAAGAAATTGCAATACTATCTCGCCATTGTTATGTATTCATGAACTTTTAGCTTTGATTCAAATTGACTTTGCAATACCTATGGTGATATCATTGAGGCATATCAGCAGTAACCTTTTGCAACCTTTTCTCCTGACTCATGCTATTATTTCAGTTCGCCAGGGCTGCACCTCATGAAATATTATTTCAAAAATGACCTTTACCGCTGAATGTGAGGGAAAGCAACTCACTCATCTTCAGATAATGTTTTTATCATTTATCTGCAGATAATCGATGTCTGGAGCTCATAAAGCAGTAGTAACAGTATGCAGATCAGGGAGCCAAATGAACGGCTCTTTCAGAGATGCGAGTCGGTTCCAGACGTTCACCAAAAAGAGCCATTCAAAACGAGCCGCTCGTTCGCGAACGACCCATCCTACTGCACATGTTATTAACAGGGTGTGCTGTGATTTTAAAATGTAAGCTATTGTACTCATTTATCAGCTGTTTACAACAACTTCTTCCACGTTCACTTACCTTTATATTATAGCTCTCAGGAATTGTTGCAGAGGTGTCAGCTACTCAATAATATACACTTATGTCATATTCCAAATGTATATCTCTATCTCCTATGTTAGGTCAAGTGTCATGGCTGTTATGGCCATTATCATCAGAAGCACCTATTAAAAGGCAGTTCTCATGTGTGCCTTCTGTGTAAAATAACAACTTTGTTATACAATCATATATTTATGGGCATGTTTGCAAATGAATAGGTAACACTTTACAATAAAGATACATTAACAAACATGTATTAATGCAGTAGTTCACCTGTATTTATTTAATTTTATTATTTAACCTTTATTTAACTAGGAAAGTCAGTTAAGAACACATTCTTATTTACAATGACGGCCTAGGAACAATGGGTTAACTGCCTTGTTCAGGGGCAGAGCAACAGATTTTTACCTTGTCAGCTCGGGGATTCGATCCAGCAACTTTTTGGTTACTGGCCCAACGTTCTAACCACTAGGGTATAAACCCTTTAGTAATGCATTTAAAAAGCATGAAGCATTTTAATATATTAGCTTTAGTATTAATAACAGGGCTGGCGCTAGCGTTTTGGAACACTAAGCAAGATTTGGTTGCAGTTTAAAAGCAAGTTTTCTGCAGTTCTACACATTTTACCGTGGGAGGAAATAGATTTTTGCAAAAATGCTACTCATTTTGAAATGGGGCAGATACATTTTTATAGTTTGAAATGCTACACATTTGCTAGCTGACATGGCTAATTGAGTGGCTGTCATTGACTGACAAAACAAGAGACACTGCTGAGGCACAACCACATTTCCAACCTGCACCTTGTGTATTCTCCTATTATAACTCTCAACAGTTGAAACCTGACTGGCCCTGATTAATAAAGACACTATTAAACTATAAATAGTACTATTTGTTCATATGAATAAAAGGGTGAATTATTATAAATATTTAACCTGAAATCAATAATGAAATGAACATGAAGCAGGTTCTAGCAATAGGTAACTCTTCCTCATGTCACACTGCTGCTGAGATTCTGAGTTTGATTGACCTGAAGCAACTCGTTGACGCCCTCACGCACACCCGTGGGCACATACTTGACCTGGTCATGACTGACTCCACCCTCATCAACAACATGTGTCTGACTGCAAGGTTGTCGTACTGGACTTGACATCCCTTCCCCCTCTAACCAAGTCCATGTGTCGCATGCGTTTCCAGGAAATGGAAGAACATCGACGCTGCCAACATGGCAGAGGACTTCTTGAACCTGTCTCCTTCTAGCTTTCTTTTTGTCAGTGGATGAGATTAAACTGTGGATTTTTACAACCAATCCCTGAGCAGTGTGCATGACCTCCATACCCCCATAAAAACAAGCTCCATGGTTTACTCCAGGAACTGAGAAACATGAAATCCACTACTGGACACATCCTGGAGCGGCGTCTCAGAAACTCGGGCCTCACTGTCCACAAACTGGCCTTTCCAGAGCATCAAAGGGCCTATTCCAAAGCACTGAAAGAGACACGGTTGATGTTCTACTCCAACCTCATTAATACAAATCCTGGAAACTCAAAGCACCTGTTTTCGACCATAAACCATCATTTCAAACCACAGTCCAAGTCCCCCGTCGAAACAACAGAAGAGCAGTGTAACAGCTTAATATCCTTTTTTTCTCTCACCAACATCACCTCAGCCTCTCTCCTGCTTCTTTGAAGTCACCCAGGGAAGTATTGAGAAAACTATCTTCAGAATGAAAACCTCCTCCTGTACCTTGGATCCTATTCCAACCGCCCTGCTCAAGTCATGCACCTCTGCACTCAGCCCTCTAATAACCCAGTCCCTCCAATCTGGCAGTGTCCCGCCTGCTTTTAAGACCTCAGTCATCAGCTCCCTTGTAAAGAAGCCCACCCTGGACCCAGAAGTGCTGGCCAATTACAGGTCAATATCCATCCTGCCCTTCCTCTCCAAGGTTTTGGAAAAGTGGTTTCTGTACAGCTCCGGGACCATCTTAATCAGAACAACTTATTTGAGAAGTTACAGTCAGGCCCTATTCAGGGTCACCAATGACCTGCTGATGGCTCCTAATGTAGGATGTCTCCTGATCCTCCTGTAACGCCTCTGGGACACCACTGGGCTACCTGGAGCAGCTCTGAGCTGGTTTCACTCCTACCTCTCAGACAGGACTGAGTATGTGTCGCTAGGTGGGTCCACCACGTCACCTGCGGTTAAGGATCTGTTCTTGGACCCATCCTGTTCGTCCTGTACATGTTACCCTCGGTCGTGTCATTAGCCGGCGTGGAATCTCATTCCACTGCTATGCTGATGACACCCAGCTGTATGTAAAAACTGGCCCTCTGATGCACGTGCCCGTCTGAACGCCTGCCTTAAGGAGATAAGGGCATGGATGAAGCAAAACTTGCTTAAACTGAACAGCAGCAAAACTGAGGCCCTACTTATTGACACACCCCCACCAGGTCCGGTACTCACCATTAACACACCTCACCATTGAAGGACAGAACATCCCTCTCTCCCC
Source organism: Oncorhynchus nerka (assembly GCF_034236695.1). NCBI lineage: Eukaryota > Metazoa > Chordata > Actinopteri > Salmoniformes > Salmonidae > Oncorhynchus > Oncorhynchus nerka. Next base: position 26,757,234 of record NC_088398.1, read on the forward strand.
TTCAGTTTCCAATCTGGGTGTAAAGCTCCATTCCTCCCTGACCTTTGACAGCCACGTCAAACAACTGTGTAAAGCGTCATTCTATCACCTCAAGAACATTGCCCAACTTCGTCCCACCCCCCTCACTCAGTCTGATGCCGAGAAGCTGGTCCATGCCTTTATCTCCACAAGGCTGGACTTCTGCAACGCACTCTACTGGTGCTGACTAAATGTACTCTGTACAGTCACTTTGTGACTCAAACAGTCTTTTCTTAACTGAAAGGAGATGTATTCCTTGCAGCCTGTAGCACTTTGACTGCATTTGAAAGTCTGACCAGACCACATGTAAGGAAACAAATAATATCTCGCAGCTTTGTCCTTGGGACATGCAGAAGTGCATGTTTTAAATGATGCAGGTTAAACTATCTCTTTGACCAAATTCAGAAATGTATTTATCTTTATCATTGTCAGCTGACCTCTGATGTTGAAGAGCTGTTCAGATTTTGCAGCAGTGCACAGCAGGTCAGTCAATTGCACTATAGTCAGTTGCACTATAGTCAGTTGCACTATAGTCAGTTGCACTATGTTTACTTTTGGCAGGTACAAGGAGGGAATTGCACATATTGTGCATGTTGACGATCTCGCAAGGTAGACGATGGCCTGATTGGTTGATGGACATGTTGGTCCAGGGACAACATAATAGAGACTACACAGGAATGTGTCCTACTTGGTGAAATGATGATGTGCTATGAGCATTAGCCTTAGCCAGTTGAATGTATGCGAACGGCTAACTGGCTAACCGGCTAGGCTACTACATCCCTACTAGTGACACAGGTACAGGTGCAATGCAGGAGAGGTATGTAGCAAGTGGAACCTCTAAAATAAATACTAGATCATAAGGAATGCTGCAATTGAGAAAGTCTAATACTCCATTTTGATTTGAGCACTGACTTATCATTTTCGCTCTGATAATTTTTGTTCACTGTCAAAACTCAAAGCCCGTATAAGAATAATACTTTCTATCTTTATTGCCTGCCCTTCATCCTCCCTTCATTTCCTTTCTCAACCCTGATTTTCACCCTCGCTTCCTGTCTCAAATCCCTCTTTATTCTTATCCCCCCTCTCTGCATCCCTTTCAGAGAATGTCTTATGCAATGGGAGAGTGGTGTGTTGTAAATGTAATCTGTACTAGATGACGCTCCTGTTAGTCATCGTGAGAGAGAGAGAGAGAGAGAGAGAGAGAGAGAGAGAGAGCGAAGACAGAAATGAAGGAGGGAAGGAGGAAGGAGAAAGAGAGTGAGAACTAGTTGAACTCTAAATCCTCTTAGTGTCTCGAAATGTCTCTACCATTCATCTCTCTCTCTCTCTCTCTCTCTCTCTCTCTCTCTCTCTATCCCTTTCTCTATCTCTATACCTTTCTCTGAACAAGGTGTGTATTTGCATATGATCACGACTGAAGGATTACCCAGCATCTATTACCTCACTGAATACCCTTGTTGTATTATAGTGACCTATGTACTAGCAGTGGATACTGTAGCCTAAGGATTCTCTCTCTTTCTCTCTTCCTCTCTCCTTCTTTCTAAATCTCACTATGCCCTTTCTCTCAGCTCTCGCTCTCACCTCCCCCTCTCTTTCACCCCCCTCTTTCTCTCTCCATCCCCCAGCTCCTTATATGCCCTCTCTCTTGATCATCTACTCTCTCCCCCCTTCTTCCTTTCTCTATTCCCCCATATTTCTTACTCTCTCCCTCTTCCTCTTTCTCTCCCCCTCACTTTGTTTCTCTCCCTATACCCTCTCCATTTTTCAGCCCTCCTGCAAGGTCATTCCCAAGGACAGCCTGCTCCCAGCATCTCCTCTTTGATTGGCTGCTGGGACTTAAAGGGACAGCTCCCCGCTGAGCACATGGCATGTCTTGAGCTCGCCTACGGTTAGGCACATCACTCCCAAGGCTGCTTACCGTACATGGCTCAGCCCACGAATGCACACACAGTACATAAATGCACGCACACACGCACACACACACATACACACACATGTAATACATGTATCACTAGCCACTTTAAACTATGCCACTTTGTTTACATACCCTACATTACTCATCTCATATGTATATACTGTACTCGATACCATCTACTGCATCTTGCATATGCCGCTCTGCACCATCACTCATTCATATATCTTTATGTACATATTCTTCATCCCTTTACACTTGTGTGTATAAGGTAGTCGTTTTGGAATTGTTAGTTAGATTACTCGTTGGTTATTACTGCATTGTCGGAACTAGAAGCACAAGCATTTCGCTACACTCGCATTAACATCTGCTAACCATGTGTATGTGACAAATAAATTTGATTTTGATTTGATTTTTGACACACACACACACACTGAAAATACACACACAGCCCTGTCATTCAAATCATGTCTAAGGCTCCTGAACATACATGGCATACCATCGCACACCTAGGACGATTGTCAGCAAAACACATATACAACACACACTCAATGCATGATAGTGTTAAGGACACACTACAAACACTCAAAACAGACACCAAACACTGTCTTTACAATAACTAGCAGTAACACATCATCAGCTCAACAGACCTAGCATCAGAAAGCAAACTACTCCATACCAACTATGGAAGATCCCAAACTAAGATCCCAACTAAGTGGCTCCTAAATAGCCAGACCCAAATTCTGTTGTCGTTTGCAGAGTCATTAGCAGAAAACAAGGGAGTGAAACACTGTTGATCGAGAAATGGAGAATCCAAATGGAATCCGTAATGTTGAGTTGGTTGAAATGGATCAGGGTTTTAGCCAGCTCATTTTTCTTGAGTAGAGGTCAAAAGTTCACTTTGTTGAGTAATCTTACTTAATATACTTTTTTCCCTTATTCATGGTATAGATATTAGCTAACACCACATACCGTATTTGGATCCAATTGACATTAAATCAAATGAAATGTATTTATAAAGCCCTTTTTACATCAGCAGATGTCACAAAGTGCTTATACAGAAAACCCAGCCTTAAACCCCAAAGAGCAAGCAATGCAGGTGTAGAAACATGGTGGCTAGGAAAAACTCCCTAGAAAGGCAGTAACCTAGGAGGAAACCTAGAGAGGAACCCGACTGAGGGGTAGCCAGTCCTCTTCTGGCTGTGCCCGCTTATAGATGGATTAGCTGACAACTTCACGAAAGCCACGTGAGCTCTTCAATGGGGCAGAAGTCAGCGTGTTGATTCCGGATGGCCAGATAGCAATCAACAATTACAAAAAGCTAAAAATGGTAGGTTGCTCGTTTCAGCTAATTTTATCTTGTTCTTGTTTTGACTGACTGTCTATGCTGCTGTGACAAAAATTCCCTAGCTAGTTAACCAACAACTGTAATGATGTATTGTGCCAATTTATTTATGTTTTCGAAAAACATTGGAGACGAAATATAGCTTACATGTTGTAAGCCTGTCTGTTTTTTCTGTTTTGCCCCATAGTTGCGGACGGTTCGGTTTTGTTGCTAAACAACCAACCCATCTATAAGGTTGGCAGGTTTTCCGGAATGACTTGGCCTGGGAGACATTAAATTGGTTGTGTGTGCTAGCAGTTGTAATCGACTTTGATTAGTAGTCTGAAAGCAAGATCATTCGCAACAGATAGGCTATAGGGATTCTATGAAAAACTGTTGCAGTAAAAATGGGACAAGGGTATCATGTGTAGATAGCAAATCTGAGCACTCAACGTTCTAGTAAATACAATTGAAGTCTGAAGTTCACATACACCTTAGCCAAATACATTTAAACTCAGTTTTTCACAATTCCTGACATTTAATCCTAGTAATAATTCCCTGTCTTAGGTCAGTTAGGATCACCACTTTATTTTAAGAATGAGAAATATCAGAATAACAGTAGAGATAATGATTTATTTCAGCTTTTATTTCTTTCATCACATTCCCAGTGGGTCAGAAGTTTACATACACTCAATTAGTATTTGGTAGCATTGCCTTTAAATTGTTTAACTTGGGTCAAACATTTTGGGTAGCCTTCCACAAGCTTCCCACAATAAGTTGGGTAAATGTTGGCCCATTCCTCCTGAAAGAGCTGCTGTAACTGAGTTAGGTTTGTAGGCCTCCTTGCTCGCACACACTTTTTCAGTTCTGCCCACAACTTTTTTATAGGCTTAAGGTCAGGCCTTTGTGATGGCCACTCCAATACCTTGACTTTGTTGTCCTTAAGCCTTTTTGCAACAACTTTGGAAGTATGCTTGGGGTCATTGTCCATTTGGAAGACCAAGCTTTAACTGACTGACTGACGTCTTGAGATGTTGCTTCAATATATCCACATAATTTTCCTTCCTCATCTATTGACCATGTGCAGTTGCAAACCGTAGTCTGGCTTTTTTTATGGCGGTTTTGGAGCAGTGGCTTCTTCCTTGCTGAGCGACCTTTCAGGTTATGTTGATATAGGACTTGTTTTACTGTGGATACAGATACTGTTGTACCCGTTTTCTCCAGCATCTTTACAAGGTCCTTTGCTGTTGTTCTGGGATTGATTTGCACCAAAGTATGTTCATCTCTAGGAGACAGACCTCGTCTCCTTCCTGAGAGGTATGACAGCTACGAAATTGATGAATTTGTCTTCAGTGTCTCAGTAGTGTCTCGAAGCTCATGTTTGAAACAAGAATGACACTGCACCAAAAGCAAACTAACATTATTAAACATTGTTTAACAGTAAAGATACTGTACAGTGAATTGAGAAAATATTCAAACCCCTTCCCTTTTTCCACATTTTGTTACTTTAGTCTTATTCTAAAATAGATTTTTAATAAAAATGTATCCTCATCAATCTACACACAATACCCCATAATGACAAAGTGAAAACACATTTTTACAAATATCTACAAATGTATTAAAAATAAAAAACATAACTTATTTACATAAGTATTCAGACCCTTTGCTATGAGACTCGAAATTGAGCTCAGGTGCATCCTGTTTCCATTGATCATCCTTGAGATGTTTCTACAACTTGTTTGGAGTCCACCTGTGGTAAATTCAATTGATTGGACATGATTTGGAAAGGCACACACCTGTCTATATAAGGTCCCTGTCACGATCGTTGGAAGCACACTCGGACCAACGTGCAGCGTGATCTGGGTTCCACATCATTTTTATTTCAAAGTAAGTGAACCACACAACAAGACAATAAAGAAGAAACGAAACGTGACGACAATGGAGTGCTACACAAACAATATCCCACAAACACAGGTGGGAAAAATTCTACTTAAATATGATCCCCAATTAGAGACAACAATTACCAGCTGCCTCTAATTGGGAATCATACAAATCACCAACATAGAAATACTAAACTAGAACCCCACATAGAAAATATAAACTAGAATACCCCCCAGTCACGCCCTGACCTACTATACCATAGAGAAACAAAGGCTCTCTATGGTCAGGGCGTAACAGTCCCACAATTGACAGTGTGTCAGAGCAAAAACCAAGCCATGAGGTGGAAGGAATTGTCCATAGAGCTCTGAGACAGGATTGTGTCGGGGCACAGATCTGGGGAAGGGTGCCAAAGACTTTTTGAAGCAATGAAGGTCCCCAAGAACACAGTAGCCTTCATCATTATTAAATGGAGGAAGTTTGGAACCACCAAGTGTCTTCCTAGAGCTGAGCAATCGGGGGAGAAGGGCCTTGGTCAGGGAGGTGACCAAGAACCTGATGATCACTCTGACAGAGCTCCAGAGTTCCTCGGTGGAGAAGGGAGAACCTTGCAGAAGGACAACCATCCCTGCAGCACCCCACCAATCAGGCCTTTATGATAGAGTGGCCAGACGGAAGCCACTCCTCAGTAAAAGGCACATTACAGCCCGCTTGGAGTTTGCCAAAAGGCACCTAAAGGACTCTCAGACCATGAGAACCAAGATTGAACTATTTGGCCTGAATGCTAAGCTTTACGCCTGGAGGAAACCTGGCACCATCCCTAAGGTGAAGCATGGTGGTGGCAGCATCATGCGGCAGGGTAGCCTAGTGGTTAGAGTGTTGGACTAGTAACCGGAAGGTTGCAAGTTCAAACCCCCGAGCTGACAAGGTACAAATCTGTCGTTCTGCCGTTCTGCCCCACTGTTCCTAGGGCGTCATTGAAAATAAGAATTTGTTCTTAACTGACTTACCTAGTTAAATAAAGGTAAAATAAATAAAAGTGTTTTTCAGCGGCAGGGACTGGGAGACTATTCAGGATCGAGGGAAAGATGAACGGAGCAAAGTACAGAGAGATCCTTGATGAAAACCTGCTCCAGAGCAGACTGGGTCGAAGGTTCACCTTCCAACAGGACAATGAACCTAAGCACACAGCCAAGACAACGCATGAGTGGCTTCGGGACAAGTCTCTGAATGTCCTTGAGCGGCTCAGCCAGAGCCTGGACTTGAATCCGATTGACATCTCTGGAGAGACCTGAAAATAGCTGTGCAGCGACACCCCCCCCTTAATGTGATAATTCAGTTTAGTATTTTTTTATACATTCTCTAAATAAATAAAACCGTTTTGGTTTGTCATTATGGGGTATTGTGTGTAGATTGATGAGGGGAAATAACAATTTAATCAATTTTAGAATAAGGCTATAACATAACAAAATGTGGGAAAAGTCAAGGGGTCTGAATACTTTCCAAATGCACTGTGCTAGTCGAGTCACACTAAAGTCAGTTAAGTGTAAGAATTGCAGCGATTGGAGTAGAGAGGAGGCAGGGAATGGAGGCTAGACAGGATGAGAGAGTACAGCTGAGTTGTGCTCCTTTTGCTGCAGTGGTGGTTCTGAAAGGACAGCTACACGAGAGAGGAGGAGGGAGAGAGGGAGGGGATGAGATGGGAGAGAAGAGAGAGAGGTGGGGAAAATGTCTGGGACCAGATGTAGAGTTTAGCAGCAGGGGGGAGAGGGGGGTTAATATTTGGAGCTGAATTTGTCTAAATCTGTCTTCTGAAGACATCAACTAGTAGGCTACTGTTGCATGTGTTTGGCGCCATGCTCTCCCTGTGAGTCTTTTAGCTCATTATTAATCCGATCGACACTTTAGATCTCTACCCTAAACTCCTCCTGGATTCCCCTTGTCCCCGTCCCCCGTCCCCCACCGTCCCTCACTCCTTCCGTCTCACAAGCGATCATCCCTCTGTCTTTTCCCACACACGTTCGACACTCATCCTCCGCCACTCCTCCTCTTTCCTCGTCCCCTTTTTTTGGGGGCCTTTGCTCTCTCTTGTGATACTTTCGTTCCACGGCAACATTAGCCCTAATTCAACTGTCCCATGTCACACTTTTCCGTGTGACTTCATCCCGTGTATGATTCATCGTGGGGTCTTTTGTGCTCCTCCTCTCCATCTCTTAATAATAATAAAAAATGGTTAAAAGTATATGTACATCCTTTCCTATAAACAGTTCCTTCATACAAGCTCTTTTACATCCCAAAAAGAAAAGCAGAAGAACATTTATTCTATTGGCCCAGCCCTTTATCTCTGTCATCCCCTTCTCTCATTCATTCCGTCATTTGACACAGTCCTTTGTACCCCATGATCTCACTCCCTTCCTCTTTTTGTCCATCTCTCTCTGTCTCTCTCTTCCTCTGTTCCTCCCCTCCCCCTGTTCTGGACGCTGTGAGTGGAACATAGATTATGTCAGACATTTATAAAACCGGATTAACAAGGATCACCTTCACACACAGAGACAAACACACACACACACACACACACACACACACACACACACACACACACACACACACACACACACAGTCTCTCTTTCTCTCATCCTCACACTCTACCTCCCACATGCTCCATGACACTCACACATCCTCCTTGCCGCCTTCACACATAGAACATAAACACACACCCTGTCCCTGACCCTCACACACACACCAAATCCTATACTGACCCTCACACACATGCTCCATGACACTCACAAATGCTCCATGACAGCATCTGCATCACACATTTCCACCCATCCTGACTGTCGCATACCGACACTCTCTCTCTACTTCCCCCGCTCTCTCTCTTTCTCTCAAGAAGCCTGACTTAAACCATTGAACAAATGAACACATTTCTATAACCCTTCTTTAAAACCTACGATTCATGCATATATTCCCACACACACTTCAGCCTCTCTCACACATGCAATCACACAGCTACTACATTAAGCAATGCAAGACTAACATTAGGGGGTTAGGGGGTATGTAGAGATACAGTAGGATGACATTTGCATAACCTTTCCTTAAGACACAAACACATGCACATCACGACCACACATCACAACCACTCATCACGACCACCCATCACAACCACTCCTAAGACTAAGCTACTTTTAGTAACAGTTTAACAATCAGACACTGACATTCAGGGCCGGCTCTAGCCTTTTGGGGGCCCTAAGTGGGATTTGGTTGTGGAGCCCTCCCCCGCCAAGTGGGGAAGAGAAAAATGTGGCCCCCGTTTTGCCAGCGGAGAAAAAATGTATGTTTTAACGTTCAGTTCGTGCAATTCTATACATTTTGCCATGGGGCAGAGAAAAACTTGCAATTTTATAACAGATTCCATATAATTCTACTTATTTTGCCATGGAGCAGAGAGGCATTTTAGCAGTTTTAAGTCTAATTTCTACTTATTTTGCCATGGGGTGGAGTGACATTTTTTTGTGGTTTTAAAGCTAATTTCCTGCAATTATACACATTTTGCCATGACTTATGCCATGTTTATGATATATGTGTGAGAGTGACTAACAAAATCAATCCCACATAGAGGTCAGGGGCCCTGGGCACGTGCCCTGCCTGCCCAGTTGGTATTCGGACATGATTACTATAAGTTTAGATAACTGCTAAACCAATTTACCAATCTAAAAATTGTTAGCTAACATGGCTAATTCAGTGACAGTCAGTGACTGAGAAAACAAGAAAAATTTGCTGATGCAGAAACAAATGTCTAATTTACACCTTGTGTATTCTACCAGTTTAACTCTTAACAGTAAGTTGAGATCCTGACTGAGTTCCTAAAAATAAAAGAGGGGAAAAATCTGCTTATGTCACTTATGCCTGACATAAGAGGAGAAATGGGATGACACGACATTATTTACACATCAAAGGTTTGCACATTATCCAGCATCAGAGAATGAAATGATGGTGGGTTCCATTTAATCTCTCTCTCTCTCTCTGTCTCGCTATATTCTGTTCTCCATCTTGTTCAATCCTTCAATTTCTCTGACTCAGCAGTATGATTCGGAGACAAGGTCACCTGACTACTGTTGCTATGGAGACTGAGAATTTGGGGATTTTCCCCCTCCTCCTTCTCCCTCTACTGCAGGGCAGCGAGAGAGGGGGGAGGGTGGAGTGAGTGGTGGGGAATGAGAGACACGGAAGCAGGATGGCAGAGGTTAAAGAAGGATACTGCTGTCAGCCATTTTGTTTGAAAGGAGCTTGAATAACTTTATTAGTAGCCATACATGCGATGACACAGTGCTATATTGCTGTATGGAATTGTAATGCACTGTACATCTCTTACCATCACTACATTACACTGACTGGGGAGCAAAAGTGCTTTCATAGAGAAAGATATACAATTACTTTGATAATAATAATAATAATTTATTTATTTTAATCATTTGAAACAGAGACAGTAACAGAGGTAATAGGGTAATAATAACCAACGTGAGACTACATTGCTCTACATGATGAACGCAACTGACTAGGTATCCCCTTTCCCTTTCCCTCGTTTCAGCCTGATCTGTGGAAATCACGGGGATATTTTTATTGCCTCAATAGCAAAGTTAGTCAAGAAGACACTGAAGGCAGTATCACCACAAGGACAGACAGTACATCGCATTCTGAAATGTCATAGCTACAAAGGTTATTCCACTGGTAGTTCATCTGACACTGGGCCTGTGTCATGTCAAGTGCGTCCCTCATCTAAAGATCAGTGGGAATGAATTGGGACACCACCTTGTTAATAAGACATATAACCTTCATTTAACCCTTGTCAAAGCTTTATTTCTGGTGGTTATTTTCCCCTCTGGTCATCCTTTCAGACATCTTGTGAGGGGCAGTGGAGGCAGCAGTGCTATGCATCTCAGTCGGAAGGTGAACCGTGACTGTGTGCTTTCCCTTGCAAATCAGCCGTGAGGCTACGTGCAGGCTGTGTACTGCAGCATTCATTCTCCACTTACTATAATACATATAGGGGTAAAACAACACACGTGTACCTGCAATGGCAACTCACTCACTTCTACACGTAGGCCAGCTGTCTCTTTATCTCTGTCAGTTCCTCTCTGTCTCTCTCCTTTCTCATGGCCTCTCTCTCTCTCTTTCACTCTGTCTCTCTCTCCACTTCTAGCAACTTCATACTGCGTACTTCATGGTGCCACACCTCTGTCTATTTGTCTCACTCTTTCTCAGAGAGAGAGAGAGAGAGAGAGAGAGAGAGAGCTTTTTTACTTCAACAAGAAGACGTAGGTGCATGGGTGTAGTCTGCCTGATAAGCAGACATACAACATCTGTAACAGACATGCAGATAGTGGTTTTGCAGTTGGACACCACTGATAATCTCTCACTCTAATTTTGACGGTTGTTAGTTTTGTTGTTTGTTTTGAACTCTTCTCGTCCACATCTGTCGTCTCACACACACACACACACACACACACACACACACACACACACACACACACACACACACACACACACACACACACCATACAGTAAATAGGCATAGACTATCACATGGAGAGAATCTGCTTGTCTGAGCGATGGGTGTGAGACCAATCACAGCCTATCCATACTTACTGTCTGATATCGGAAATATTATTCTGAAATCTATTCGATTCTATACTACCCGGCACAGCCAGAAGAGGACTGGCCTGGTTCCTCTCTAGGTTTCTTCCTAGGCTCCTGCCTTTCTCTGGAGTTTTTTTTCTAGCCACTGTGCATCTACATCGGCATCGCTTGCTCTTTGGGGTTTTAGGCTTGATTTCTGCATAAGCCCTTTGTGACATCTTAATTATAGGACCTAGGTCTATTATCTTCTATCAGTGTAGCCTATTCTCTCCATCGTCTGCTATGTAATTGCAGGCCGAGGGGAGGCATTGAAGTGCAGTGACCTACACGACCAGAAAGACAGCAGTGATTATCACATGCAATACAGCACACAATGCCATCAATTTATAAAACATAGATAAGCTACATGAATACAAGACAAGCACGACAATAGTATCTAACCTTGTATGTCCATTTAGACAACATTTCGGCCTAGGGGCTCAGGATGCTGATGGCCAACGGCCTTGGAATTCTGCAGTAAAGAAGGAGGGGCAGATTAGGCCTTCTGTTGGCCAGTGTTACATACTTGTGACGATTGGCTAGATTGCCTGTCATCAGATAGTTGCTCAGAATTCCTATTGGCCAATTCAGTGGTCATTGGGCGGGTTTACGAGGTCCATGGTTTATCAGCTTTGCTAGAATGGGGCGCTGCGATCACTCACACCCACCGGCGCTTCTTCATAGGCGGAGTGGTAGTGTGTAGAAAAGGAAGTACTGCGGCAGCCAACAGAGCCGCGGAGGGAGATCAAATCCTAAAAAACCAGAGCAGTGCGGCTTCTTAGTTTCACCGGTCTTTTACTGCAACTATCAGAGCGCAAGAGAAGGACCCGCATCCTCGCGTGATGCTCTGCTTGAGACCGCAACATTTCATTTGAAAGACGTTTAGGTGGAGGGGGAAAATACTGTAACCTTTTGGAGGTTAGAGACACAATCTGTTTATTTAATCAATTAACCAATTTATTTTATAGAAATTTGCTTGACTGACGTCTTTGTCGCTTTCTTTCGTTTTTACCTGAATAACTGAATACAAATCTTTCTTACGTTTTTAAAAGGCAATACCATTTTGATATAATTCCACCTGAGGGGCTGACACCTCTCAAGCTTTGCATCACCTGAGGAGAGAAGCCTGACTGCGCCAACATGGGGGTAAGCCCGGCGTCTACCAACTTTACAACTGCCTTATTGATGCATGAAAGTTATAAAATGCCTTGAAAACGGTTTAAAACCCCAGATGCTGACGGGGAAGGGCACCATACTGCAGTGTCATGTTTTTTCTCCTCTGGAAATATTTGAGTGACATTGACTCCAATGCGGATTTTTTTTAGGCTATATAGTCTACGGTCTCATAGACTGCGACAAATTGATGTGACAAGTAGGCTAGAGCAGGCACAAAACAGCTCTCTGTAATGTCTACTGCAGTTGTAAGGTTTCAAATTGACAATGAATTGGTCAGAATCTACTGATGGAATAATTGAATGTCATGTACTGTAATTTGCTGCTGTTTCCTTTGTTTCTCATACACTATGGAACGAACAAGTTAGTGATAAAAAAAAAGGATTGAATGGTCTCATTCAGGGGTTTGCCATATGCATTAATATAGGCGATGGGCTATATTAGGCATATCGTGACACTTTGTCTATAACCTTGCCATATGGTAATCGGTTTATTCTGACAGCCGGCTCTCGTGAGAGAGAGAGAGAGAGAGAGAGGGGAGAGAGAGAGAGAGAGAGAGAGAGAGAGAGAGAGAGAGAGAGCGCGAAAGAGAGAGAGAGAGAGCGAGAGAGCGAGCGAGAGAGACCACTGCGTATAGGCTTCACTTGGCATGTCACTGAGGGATTTCAATGAGACACAATGTTCTGTTATTCACCTGCCGTTATTATTAGCCTGTATTTGATGATTTTACAATGTGTGGCTGTGTATTCGAATGGGCGCATGATTACAGTATCCCCTCCCCCCGTTGCCCATGTAAATGATCCTCGCATCATCGCGACCCAATTGTCTACTTCTTTAAATCTGCGATACTGCAGGTAACTACTTCTACGCAACATTTGACGATAGACAGCTAGTGTAACATAGGAAACCATATCCTAGTCTACCCGGCTACTGAGGACATTGCGTATGTCGGTATGGTATGCGATGCCTGAGCGCACTGAAGCCTCGGTGGCCCATGCGTCATAATGCGGTTACCGGGAATAAGCGCTTCACCAACTTTTTTCCCCTTTAATTTGTGACAACAGGGACGCGATAATCGTTGACAGTGAATACACACGATATATTAAAAAGATGTCCCGTGAATGCTGGGTGATGATACATTTGGGACTGGATTTGTAAGTGAATAGAATGCACACGAAGTTCTGACTCCCTCACTGCGTCAAATGGGGGATGCGGCCCGGCGCTGGATGATATTTTGGAAAATATCACGTCTCAATAAAAGTATCGATTGAAATAACACCATAATAACACCAATATTTTCACTGTTTTGTAAAGCCAATAATAATTTGACTATGAATAGTTCTGTAGGAACATTTCGAGGTGATGCTGCGATTGTCGTTGTGGACTGTTGCGCAATTTCTGCCTCATCATTTATCTTGCGTATATGAGAGTTTAAGATTTAATCCCCGACTCGGTTCTGGGTGTTGACTTAATTTGATGACATGATGCCACACCATCCCAGTGGCTGATGAAGCTGGATCGCACACGGTTACCGAACATGATTGAAGAGACACCGACAGAGCAGGCACGAATGATATCAGCTATCTCCATCTATGACCTGGGTGGGCCTTGGAGGCATTTCTCCCGGTCGAAGTCTGCTGTGGAGCGGCGAGAAATGAAGCAGTCGTTGGTGATAGGCTATTCATGAGGATGCGAGAATCATCCGTAGCAACAGGCACTGCGTCAAATGGGATGGAGTGCAAAAAGTGCTTACGCACGAACCACTTCCGTGGTAAAGTTAGATCAAGCCCGTGTAGCCTATGTGTAAATGAGACAGGGGGTGGGGGTCCTCATCCGGCGCGCAAATAAAATATGTGTGTGACCTCTGATAATAATTACATTTTCAAATAATTGGAAGGCAAATGTTCTTTACCTTAATCCATCTCACCCCTATGATTATTTGACAACATACAAGACATTCTGCGAAGTCGATCTGGCGCTTGACGCGCTGTGCCGTGGCACTGCCAACTGCCTGCCCCCAAGGCCGCAGGCTGCCGCGTCAAAATGGGGGCGGTGCCTTTTGAGTGGAAATTCCCTTTAAAAAGCTGTGATTGGCGGACTCGGGGAGTCACGCAGAAAGGGATGTTTTACCAAGGGATGTAAGGAAGCAAGCAAACACTGAGGCGAAGTGTCAGCGGTACTGAAGACAGGCAGACAGACAGACAGCCTTTTTCATTTGTCACACCAATTGTGAGCAATTGAGGTTGCTGATGTGGCGAATGTGTGTATAGTTGCTCTGGTACAGTCAGTGATGGGGTAACCTAATGATGCTGAGAAAGAGAGGGGGAGAGAGTGAGTGAGAAAGAGAAATGGGAGAGGAGAGCAAGTGAAGATGGCTGCACACATTTCACCTTCAGACACATGAGCCATAGCGAAAAAGGAGGGGGAGGACAGAGAGGGGGGGGGGGGTGCAGGGCGAAGGAGGGAGGTGGATGAGATGAGTTGTGACTGATCTGCAAGTGTAGAGAGAGAGAGAGGGAGGGCTGTATCCTGTTGTGGGATAATGACCTGAACTCACATTGCCATGGCTCCTGTTTCCCCTGCTTACCTCTGCTCTTGGGGATTGGTTACCACAGAGACAGGAGGCAGATGGGATGACAGGACAGGGGGGAGGTATAGGTATTCATCCCTATGGGATACAGAGAGGTGGTGGGGGATATCAGGGAGAGCTCACTGGACAGGGACTGAGAAGCATGAGGGAGCACTCCTTTGATATCCCCCATCATCTCTCTCATTGAAAGGGAGAAAGGGAAGTGATATACAGTATAAAGGACGGGCATATTGGTGTAGGTGGTGTGGAGATAAATCATTGCAGTGGCAGAGAGCAGTATGCTTGGCGATCTCCTTAACTGGCCAGGTGTACAAGGACGGGTATAGGAAAGGGTAAGGGTGTAGGTATTTAGGTAAGGCTTGCTTGGTCATGATGGGACAAGGTACACTCTTAGACAAAATGGTCCCAATAGGGTTATTCGACTGTCCCCATAGGAGAACCCTTTTTGTTTCCAAATAGAACCATTTTTGGTTTCAGGTAGAACTGTTTTGAGTTCCATGTTGAACCCTTTGTGGAAAGGATTCTACCTTGAATCAAAAAGGGTTCTTCAAAGGATTCTCCTATGGGGACAGCCAATGAACCCCTTTAGTTTCTAGATTGCACCTTTTTTTCTAAGAGTGTAGATGTAGCTGTGGCCCAACCCAGTGTTTGGTGCAGAGTAGCTAGCTCACTCCGCTCCTCACTGCATCTGCAGTCATTCGTGTCCTGCTGCTGAGTCTGGAGGGTTTGCGCAGTGCACTGTATGTCAACCGAGCCGTCCTGGGCATCCTACTAATAGTCAATGATCAATATACTAGTGGGATATTCATGAGGGTTCTGTCCTTAAAGAGTCATTTGGAAGGACATGGTTTGAATGTTAGTCTTCTAGCATAGCTAGAAGGACCTACTTTAAGGGTAGGGTGATACGGTAGGGTAATAGGGTATTGTGTAAGTATTTGGGGACTTTTGGGGGACTTATTTGGGGACTTACCCTTCAAAGCAGACTGCGTTCCTTACTAAGGTCATGAGTTAATCAAATAACATAAACATTTGATTGATTGTAATGCAAGATAGGGCAGCCTGGTTAGTTAGCATTGCTGCAATGTTCGGGAAATGTTAAGTGGGGGTTTGCAGAGTGAGATACAGAGGGGAGTTGGGTTCCCTGCCAACACAGTCATTACTAATTCAGTGTCCTCCCAAGCTTGTTTGTGTGTGTGTGTGTGTGTGTGTGTGTGTGTGTGTGTGTGTGTGTGTGTGTGTGTGTGTGCGCGTGTGTGTGTATGTTTTCTTCCCCCTTTCATTATCAACATTATCAACGTCAATTGAATTTGTCTCATTACAATATACAGAAATGCTTAAATGTATTTATTTATCTCAATTCTGCCCAAATTACATTTCCTTTCACAGACCGTGTCACAGGCAACACAGTACTTCAGAGGCCAGAAGACAAGACAGTACACAGAGCAGGAGTTGCTATGTGTTCTCTGTCACCTAAATCATCTGCATTAAACACAGAATATCCTCAGGAAACCCCTCATAGGAGAAAGAGCGAATCTACCGTTGTCCCTACAAGGGCCACTAAACACTCAAGATTTACGATACCAATCTAGACAATGCTATTCTCACTAAGGAGCACACACACACACACACACACACACACACACACACACACACACACACACACACACACACGTTTATCTCAAGCGCACAACATACAGATACAGAGCCTATGAGCGAAAAAATCTGTCCGACAGTGCGAGAGCTGCTGTTACAGATTCTCAAACAGCTCATTTGTTGTTTCTGGAGTGAAACGTGTGCTTTTCTAACAATTCTAAATGCAATTGCATGTTAAAAACAGTTTTGATGGCCACGATTAAAAATAACTACTATTTTTATTTCTCAACTGGTAATTGAATCGCGCTTCCCATTCGCCATTCAAGTGCGCCACTTTTTCCTAAAGAAAACTCTGACAATGCACTCACAATGGGTGAATGGTATACACACTGAGAGACAAGGACACATGCAGACTCTAAACTGGAGCACAGCTGCCTGCCAGGATGAACAGATCAGGGGATGGACAGATTGGCATGGGGGAAGGATGAAGGGATGAGGGTAGGGGAGGACAGGTGGGGTAATGCCATAAGATGGGATTTTGTTTTGGTTTTGCTGGGTTTGTTTTTAGAAGGGAACACAAATTATTTGTCAGTGAGAGCTAAATTAGGATACAGGACATTTGGCGTGTGTGTGTGTGTGTGTGTTCACATGCACATATATACTCAGTGTATAATTTCTGCTATAAGCAGAGGTCATGACCTCAGGGTCTGGCTGGAATTCCATACCTCTGAACATCAAAACAATTTATTTGAATTTAATATAACTTTATTTATATACAGTGGTGTAAAGTAAAAATGTGTGAAGTAAAAATACTTTGAAGTTCTACTTAAGTTGTTTTTTGAGGTATCTGTACTTTACTCTACTGAACAAAAATATAAACGCAACATGCAACAATTTCAACCATTTTACTGAGTTACAGTTCATATAAGGAAATCAGTCAAGTGAAATAAATAAATTAGGCCGTAATCTATGGATTTCACATGACTGGCAGGAGCGCAGCCATGGGTGTGACTAGGAGGGGATACGCCCACCCACTTGGGAGCCAGCCCTCCCCCTAGTGAGCCAGGCCCAGCCAATCAGAATACGTTTTTCCTTACAAAAGGGCTTTTGTATAGACAGATACACTTCAGTATCATCAGCTGTCCGGCTGGTCTGGTCTCGGACGATCCCGCAGGTGAAGAAGCCTGATGTGGAGGTCCTGGGCTGGCGGGGTTACACATTGTCTGCGGTTGTGAAGCCGGTTGGAGGTAATGCCACATTTTTAATGCCAAATTTTCTAAAATTACGTTGGTAGAGAAATAAACATACATTCTCTGGCAACAGCTCTGGTGGACATTCCTGCAGTCAGCATGCCAATTGCACACTCCATCAAAACTTGAGACATCTGTGGCATTGTGTTGTGTGGCAAAACTGCACATTTTAGAGTGGTCACAAGGTGCACCTGTGTAATGATCATGCCGTTTAATCAGCTTCTTGAAATGCCACTGCTGTCAGGTGGAAGGGATCTTTGCAAATGAGAAATGCTCACTAACAGGGATGTAAACCAATTTGTGCACAACATTTTTGAGAAATACGTTTTTTGTGCGCATGGAACATTTCTGGGATCTTTCATTTCACCTCATGAAACATGGGACCAACACTTTACATGTTGTGTTTATATTTTTGTTCAGTATATTTATATTTTTGACAACTTTTGCTTTTACTTCACTAGATTCCAACTGGGTACATTTTCCACCACTGTTTATATATTTATTAAAATAAGAAAATCACCATTTGAGAAGAAGTTGGGCATCCAGAAATTAAATTAACTGTCATTGTGACAAAAAGCAACACCAAGTATTTTACAACCAAGACGTGTCTTGATATGAAACCATTTTTAGATATGCACCTTAGAGGCTGCTGCCCTATATACATAGACTTGGAATCACTGGCCACTAATAACGGAACATTAGTCACTTTAAAAATGTTGAAATAACGTTCACATACTGCTTTACTCATCTCATATGTATATACTGTATTGTATTCTACTGTATTCTAGTCAATGCCACTCTGACATTGCTCAATCGAATTCCATTCTTTTACTTTTTCGATTTATGTATTGTTGTGTATTGTTAGATATTACTGCACTGTCGGAGCTAGGAACGCAAGCATTTCGCTACACCCGCAATAACATCTGCTAAATATGTGCATGTGACCAATAACATTTGATTTGATTTTCCTATAGTTCTTAATGCACCGATTTCCCCCGTTTCATGATCACTCTTTAATATGGAGAAGAACGTCTCTACTGGAAGTTAGCCAGGGAGAGTTACTGTACTTGGTGTACAATACAGTAGGCTAATCAAGACAAGAGCAATCAGTCTAGCTAATCCTACTAGCATGAGCCTCCAGGCCCAACCACCGACCCAGCCCAGCCCAGCCCCCCTACCCCTAGGCCATGCCCCCTGTGCCTACCTAGCCCTATACCCCAGGGCTGTTGGAACCAGATGTCCCTATCAAATCTAATTGTATTTGTCACATGCGCCGAATACAACAGATGTAGACCTTACAGTGAAATGCTTACTTTACAAGCCCTTAACCAACAATGCAGTTTATGCCCAACAGTGTTGTACACACTCCCATATAGTATATAGTTCATATAAAGGCCTAAAGCAGTGATATTCCAGCTTTTTCAGCGGGGGGGGGGTTACATTTTTTCCGCCAGAATTTCTAGGGATACCACCCCCCCCAAGAATTTGTTGTGACCCCATCCCATCCCAAATCTAATAACACAACCTGTACATGCAGATTCTTACATCAACAAATCACATTTAATTCATTGCATTTTCATCTCCTATCAAAACGAAAAGAAACCAATAAATACATTTACTCAGTTTATTCACAGCAGGACTGAATGGACATATAACGGTCACCATCACTACCCTCCGCCCCCACACCTTCCCCATTGGCTAGGATCCCTTCACATCAGCCTATCAACTAGTAGTGTCATGTGGGTCATGGCTGGCCTGATAGGCTTACAAGAGATAATCAAACTATATTGGGAGAAGGATGTTGCACAGCCATGATACAGCCAGATACTGTCACTTATAAAGTGCTGTTATTCACCACACACAGGGCACAGTTCGTGAGGATTTGTCTCCAATGGCACCTTATTCCATACATTAGTGCACAATCAAAAGTAGTGCACTACATTAGGAAAAGTATGGGTCTAAAGTATTGCACTACATAGGGAATAGGGGGTCATTTGGGAACCACTCAAGGTAATGAGGTTTATATAACTTCTTTCAGGAAGTGTGTAGTGTGGAGAAATCTATCTACCATCTTAGTCAATTCAAGATTCACACACAATCAAACTGTTTTCCTGCAATAGTTACTATTTCCCCTTTTGTAGGTTCCCTAAAACGGAAACCCAAACAAAGCAACTTCTTCCCGCCTCTTGTGAAACCCCTCACCTCTCATGCATACCAGGAGAGGCTGGGATGCCACGCCTCATGCCCAAGCAGGTCCATCACCGTTAGGGGGCATGCCCAAGCCTGTGTGCCCGAGACAGACAGACTGACAGACTGGCATGCTCCTGATGGAGGGTATTGGCTACTGTGGTTCACTGCAGTGTGGAAGTGTTCAACATATGAAACATGCCCCGTGTTCACTTCACTTCAGAACGAATGAGTCTGATTAATAACTGAGAAAACATTACATATAGGACATCGTCTGTTTTAATATCTCCTCCTAGTCTCCTATTTTTCCCTTCTCTGTTCCTATTACTATCTGCCCCCCCCCCCCCCCCCCCACTCACTCTCTCGCTCTCTCTGTCTGCCGCAGTGCGTGTTCTCGCTGCACAGACAGACTGTAGCCACCTCGACAATGACTCACCTCTGCCTAGCTGTTGGCAGGCTTATAGCTTGCGCATATAAGAAGGTATCTCGTTCTTTCTTATAAAGATACACACACACACACACACACACACACACACAGACGTGTTGGCTATCTCCTCGAATGTCCAGTTACTGAGGCATCAATTATAACTGAGCGATCAGATCAGGGGGATCCTACAGTACTAGGCCACCGCCCACCACTAAGCCTCGGTCACCATGCCAACCTCCATGGTAATGTGACCTCCTAACCAGGCGCTTAGCTCCGGGAAAAACGGGACAAAACCAGAACAGAACATTAGAACCAGACAAACCACAGCAGCATGACATCGATAGAATGTGATGAACTCTTGCTCGTTTCTTTTCAAACATAGTGTACACACACCCAATGATGTTCTACTATCCTCTGGTAGATTAGCACGCTAGTAGCTTTAGTAATCTGCTCCAAAGTGAATGTGCCTGTCTTCCTTGTTCCGGGCAGTCTGTCTTCTACTTGAAAAGATTAGAATGTGTGGAGGAGATGCAGGTAATATATACTGTAGCATCTGTCTGGTTGTTAAGTCACCGACACCAGTTCCTCCAGTCCGTGTCTGTCAGTAGGTCCGTCTGTCTTTCTCTGTCCGTCTGTGTGAGAGCTAGTGGTTGTAATTTCAGCCTGCAGTCTCTGTTTCTTCTCTGAAACAACATCATTGAATTACATTTCGCCCAACAGCAAATGGTAGAAACAGACCGGCAGACAGACCTACAGATAGACAGATAGATGACATGTTGTATTGAACAATGAGGAACAAAACGACGCCCTCTAAATGTTTTTGCTTGTAACCTAGGCGATAGTCGTGACCTCGTAACCACAATGAAGAAATCTTGCCACACAGCTTGAGGGTTGTGGGTGAAAGGAGAAGCTCGGGTTGTTCCTTGCGTGTCATGAAAGATTGAGTGGCATTAGCCCACACACACATGCCTGCACGCATGTTAACACCCCCACCACACACACACACGTTAAAGGGCCAACATCCACTTTCTGGGTCGCAGGTTGTAAGGTCGCGACCCTGCAGGTGGGGTTGTTTGTTTTACAGTGTTATAGAACAATCTGTTAGAGTGGGATCCCAGTCACGCTGTCACTCACTGATATACACAGCCTGAGTCAACAGACAAAGAATAGTGGTCAATATCTAATTAGTGGTGTGAGAGAGAAGAGCTCTCTCTCTCTCTCTCTCTCTCTCTCTCTCTCTCTCTCTCTCTCTCTCTCTCTCTCACCTCCCACTGCCCCATCCCTGTCTTTGTCTTTTTTTCATTCATCTCTCTCTGTCCATCCCTCTCTTGTAATGCCTGTTTCACCTGTCTCCGCTCTTCCGGTGTTTGTATTAGCATTAAATTGTGTGTGTGTGTGTGTGTGTGCGCGCGCGGGCGGGTGCATTTACATTTACATTTACATTTAAGTCATTTAGCAGACGCTCTTTTCCAGAGCGACTTACAAATTGGTGCATTCACCTTATGACCTCCAGTGGAACAGTAGTGCATCTAAATCTTTTCAGGGGAGGGGGGTGAGAGGGATTACTTTATCCTATCCTAGGTATTCCTTAAAGAGGTGGGGTTTCAGGTGTCTCCGGAAGGTGGTGATTGACTCCGCTGTCCTGGCGTCGTGAGGGAGTTTGTTCCACCATTGGGGGCCAGAGCAGCGAACAGTTTTGACTGGGCTGAGCGGGAACTGTACTTCCTCAGTGGTAGGGAGGCGAGCAGGCCAGAGGTGGATGAACGCAGTGCCCTTGTTTGGGTGTAGGGCCTGATCAGAGCCTGGAGGTACTGAGGTGCCGTTCCCTCACAGCTCCGTAGGCAAGCACCATGGTCTTGTAGCGGATGCGAGCTTCAACTGGAAGCCAGTGGAGGGAGCGGAGGAGCGGGGTGACGTGAGAGAACTTGGGAAGGTTGAACACCAGACGGGCTGCGGCGTTCTGGATGAGTTGTAGGGGTTTAATGGCACAGGCAGGGAGCCCAGCCAACATTGCAGTAATCCAGACGGGAGATGACAAGTGCCTGGATTAGGACCTGCGCCGCTTCCTGTGTGAGGCAGGGTCGTACTCTGTGGATGTTGTAGAGCATGAACCTACAGGAACGGGCCACCGCCTTGATGTTAGTTGAGAACGACAGGGTGTTGTCCAGGATCACGCCAAGGTTCTTAGCGCTCTGGGAGGAGGACACAATGGAGTTGTCAACCGTGATGGCGAGATCATGGAACGGGCAGTCCTTCCCCGGGAGGAAGAGCAGCTCCGTCTTGCCGAGGTTCAGCTTGAGGTGGTGATCCGTCATCCACACGGATATGTCTGCCAGACATGCAGAGATGCGATTCGCCACCTGGTCATCAGAAGGGGGAAAGGAGAAGATTAATTGTGTGTCGTCTGCATAGCAATGATAGGAGAGACCCTGTGAGGTTATGACAGAGCCAAGTGACTTGGTGTATAATGCATAATGAGCAGGTGTGCTGTCAGACCTAACAATGTACTCTAAGTGCATTTCAATGGCCCACTCAGTGTTAGCCATTGAAAGACTTGCCTAGCTAGAAACTCCACACCTTGTGTGCCTAACCCAGACCTGTTAGCTTATCTATAATATCTACCCTACACTGTTTGGCTAAAGATGCTTATCTCGAAGCCAACTAGAGTATTTAATGTGCATGTTATATTGAAGTACACACACACACACACACACACACACACACACACACACACACACACACACACACACACACACACACACACACACACACACACACACACACACACAGGCAGGCCAATCTCAAAGGGCATGAGTAGCAGTAGTCTTCTATCAGTCTCTCCTTTGTTCTGCATTCGGCTCTCTAGGCCTGTCTGGTCTTGTTGCAGCGAGAGCTCACTCACATTCTCGGTTGACGACATCCACATGCGCATGTGTGTGTGTGTGTGTGTGTGTGTGGGAAGGTTGATTTTGTGCACTTTGTAGTCAACTTGTGTGTTGTTTGTGGGGAGTTGTGTTCGGGTCGACTGTTTGAACCAATCTCTTCAGGGTTAGTTTGTGTTCAAGGGAGACTCACTCTAGTGTGTTCCAGTATTACTACTGTAAATCAGGGGCAGAGTGGAGACCTGCAGTGTTCACTATAAATCCCCCTCAAACCTTTCTGACCACAATGAACCACTAAGACTGGTTTCTTTTACACGTGGAAGATTCTAGGCATCTGAAATTTCTCAACTGAACTCGCGTTAAGCACTGGGACTTTCAGTGGCAGGTTTACTCAGCCATTCATGGCATTGTACTTCGTCAGTCAAGTGTGTTTATCAGGGCGTGGGAGATTAGGTCATGTGTGTTTAGCTCGGTATAGGCTATTTACTTGGTTTGCGATGGACCAGGGCAAAAATAAAAACTTGACTTGAATGTGTATTTGCCCTTTATTATTCTGAATAAATGAACAGGTAGGTGTCAACCATACCCAAAGAAGGCCAGTGTAGGTGCAGGCTTTTGTTCCAACCAAGCAGTAACACAGTTGAAACCCAGTCAAACCTAGGCAGTAGGCCAAGCTTGTTAGAGCATGTCATCTTGACAATAGCCACCAGGGGGCTCCCCTGTGTTTCCTTGAACGCCACACCGTACAGTCACTTGATGATGCTAGAACAAATAAAAGTGACCATATAGTCAGAATGGATGAGAAAGATTGAGCTACATGTTCTTAATTAAGGGTGATGGGTGTGGTAAGAGACAGACAGATTGCCTTTTGGATGTATTTTGGACTCTGTGGTCCTTTAACCCTTCTGGTCCTTCATTACATCACTGATTGTATTGATCCTGCAGCAAGGTCAGTTTCCTTGATGAGTTGGCTGTGTCAATGAGCGGCTTTTCCACTAGAACCCTCCTGGGAGCCATTTTGTCTCTCTCTCTCTCTCTCTCTCTCTCTCTCTCTCTCTCTCTCTCTCTCATTCTGTCAACTGAGGGACTCTGGTCAGCGGCTTCTGTATTGATTTGAGCATCCGTTAGTGTAAATCGGAACTTGAGCTAATGCAACACTTTGTGCTCCCTAGAAGAGAGACATCTGTCTGTGTGTGTGTGTGTACGTGCATGTGTGTGTGTCTGCCAAACTGTTTCATATTCAACACATCACAGTCACATTGATGTATCCAATCTAATTGAATAGATATTCATCTAATCTAGGGGTTCCCCTAGATGAGATGCGGTCTAAGGCACTGCATCTCAGTGCTAGAGGCGTCACTCTGGTTCGATTCCAGACTGTATCACATGATTGGGAGTCCCGTAGGGCGGCTCCCAATTGACCCAGCGTCGTCCGGATTTGGCCGGTGTAGGCCGTCATTGTAAATAAGAATTTGTTCTTAACTGACTTGCCTAGTTAAATAAAAGTTCAATTTAAAAATATATATCTAATCATTAGAGAGGTTTTGAAGACTGAGAGAATGCACTGTATCTGCACTGTGTTTCTCTTTCAGGGCTTCTGTGCCCCACCACCAGCTAGTGTGTGTGTGTGTGTGTGTGTGTGTGTGTGTGTGTGTGTGTGTGTGTGTGTGTGTGTGTGTGTGTGTGTGTGTGTGTGTGTGTGTGTGTGTGTGTGTGTGTGTGTGTGTGTGTGTGTGTGTGTGTGTGTGTGTCATACAATAGTCGCTGTTGACATAAATGACAAATGAAGCAGGTGGCCAGTGGATACAAACTGTGATAGCGGGTCCCCGAGATGAGACAGACACTGCAGTAAAGCCAGACGGTCGTTTGATCCTTCTGTCTGTGATCTCTGTGAAGATCAAATGGGTATCAGAGAAAATAATGAAGTCCCTCTCCCCATCTGTTGTGTCTGGTGCTTTAACCATGTTTCTATTTAAATAATAGTGAAAGTATCCCCCCCCTAATCCCTTCCCCCCTCTCTTACTGTCCCCCCCACCGCCCAGTATGGGCGGTCGGACAGTTACCGCGTTGCTACCTCGCAGGATAAAGATGGCAAATCTTCTCCCAGCAAGAAGAACAAGAAGGGGAAGGACATGGATGAACTCAAGAAAGAAGTACCGATTGTAAGTGACTGGCACACAGTGGCACACACACACTGCCCTACTCAAGGGGCACGCTGGGCACCCCCATAACTATTATTGAAATACTAACATATGCCTCTCCGTAAGTTAGAGTATGAATATTGATCGAATACTTTCAGGGTACCCCCCAAGAGTCAATGTGTAACTGGAACACACACTCTCTAAATAGTTTGGAGAAAGACCTTAAAGTGAATGATAGTAATTAAGTCAAAATCCTAGTTTGTTTTAAATTCATTGTTATGATATTTATGGCATATTCTCAATGTTTCTCTGTTTCTCTCTCCCACACAAATACACATACATATGCACTCTCTCTCTCTCTCTCTCTCTCTCTCTCTCTCTCTCTCTCTCTCTCTCTCTCTCTCTTCCTTCTCTCTCTCTCTCTCTCTCTCTCTCTCTCTCTCTCTCTCTCCCTCCCTCTCTACCTTTCAGACGGAACACAAGATGTCCATAGAGGAGTGCTGCAGGAAGTTCAACACCGACATTGTCCAGGTGACTCCTCCTACTGTACTGTCCCATAGAGGTCTGTCTATGTTGTACCATGGAGATACGAGATGTCCTGCCGAGTCCTGCTGTGTCACTGACAGAGCCGCTACTAGGCCACTAGGTGGTGGTGTTTTACTATTTTACATTCACTCATGCCACACGGTCGGTGTGTTTGAGGGGATCAGTTTGAGCAACGTTTTAATGCCTTCTAAGACTTCGCAAGACCCCATATAAAGTCTCAATTATAATCTTATAGTTATCCTTACTACGTTACAGCCTTTTTGAGTCGGTTGAAAATGTTCTACGTAAAGACAACACATTTTAATCCTCATTATAATATTGTAAAGACTCATATATGCTTATAAGTAGTCATAAAGCATTATACCTGCAGGCTTAAAGTTTTACCCATATAATTACATATTAGATCTAATAGGATTTTTATGGTGCTACCCCTA
Source organism: Oncorhynchus nerka (assembly GCF_034236695.1). Taxonomy (NCBI): domain Eukaryota; kingdom Metazoa; phylum Chordata; class Actinopteri; order Salmoniformes; family Salmonidae; genus Oncorhynchus; species Oncorhynchus nerka. The sequence continues at coordinate 26,783,265 of NC_088398.1, forward strand.
ATTTCAACACACTCAGTTCTAGGTTTAACCCACCCCACTCTCTCCCCACCCAGGGTCTGACCAACGCCAAGGCGGCTGAGTTTCTGATCAGGGACGGTCCCAATTGCCTCACCCCTCCCCCGACCACCCCCGAGTGGATCAAGTTCTGTCGCCAGCTATTCGGTGGCTTCTCCATCCTGCTGTGGACCGGCGCCATCCTTTGTTTCCTGGCCTACGCCATCCAGGCCGCCACGGAGGACGAGCCGGCAGGAGACAACGTGAGTCACCCACAAGCACACTCTCACGCACACACATGCACCCAAACACTAAACGTTAACACAGCCACAGAATAAGGGACCGTTAGAGCCACACACAGCCGAATCACACATACCTACGTTTAGCAGCGCCAGTCCCTAACCTTAATTCTAACATACACCCACACGGCTAATGTACTTGGTCATTGACACTTTTTTTCTGTTTTTGCATGATCATCTAGTCTAGTGACTATTACCGTGTTGGTCTGTGTTCAGTTTGAAGCTAAATACTCCTGCTATGCATTGACCAGCAATGTACACAGTGTAACAGTGGGATTTCCTGTCTCTCTCTCTCTCTCTCTCCTCAGTTGTACCTGGGTATCGTGCTCTCTGTAGTCGTCGTGGTCACCGGTTGTTTCTCCTACTTCCAGGAGGCCAAGAGCTCCAAAATCATGGAGTCCTTCAAGAACATGGTGCCCCAGGTAAACACGTGTGTGTGTGTGTGTGTGTGTGTGTGTGTGTGTGTGTGTGTGTGTGTGTGTGTGTGTGCATGGGCTATCTAACCCTCCCTCTGTTTTCTCCCTGTAGCAAGCCTTGGTGATCCGTGAAGGCGAGAAGATGACGATCAACGCTGAGGAGGTGGTGGCAGGAGACCTGGTGGAGGTGAAGGGAGGAGACAGGATCCCCGCCGACCTCAGAGTCGTCTCTGCTCATGGCTGCAAGGTACCAATCACACACACACACACAGTTCAGATAACACACACTCACACATTTTACTTAACATTTTTTGTCCTTCTGGGTTTTGTCCTTCTCCTATAGGTGGATAACTCCTCCCTGACTGGCGAATCAGAACCCCAGAGCAGGTCACCTGACTGTACCCATGACAACCCCCTGGAGACCCGCAATGTCGCTTTCTTCTCTACCAACTGCGTTGAAGGTAACCATAGAAACTGCTAACTCACAGACAAGCAGACAGACACATCAGCTGTTCTGTCCCTGACAATTCTCCTATCCTCTTTTCTCTATTCCTGCGTGTCAGACTCAACCTACCAAATTCAGTCAGCAGGGTCCTACTGCAGTATTGGATGCTGCACCCCAGTAGCACTAAGGCTTGCTAGGCTTTTGACTGGTTCAACTAAGCTGATTCAAACGTAATATTATACCATAGAGCTGCTGTTGACGCAGAAGTTACCCACATAAGCATACAAGAGTTCCCACTTTTACTTCTCTTCTCTCATTTCAACCTCTCCTTTTTTCCTGAATGAATATATGCCCTCTATTCCCCCCCCCCCTCTCTCTCTCTCTCTCTCTCTTCTCTCTCTCTCTCTCTCTCTCTCTCTCTCTCTCTCTCTCTCTCTCTCTCTCTCTCTCTCTCTCTCTCTCTCTCTCTCTCTCTCTCTCTCTCTCTCAGGTACGGCGCGTGGCATCGTGGTGTGTACCGGCGACCGTACCGTTATGGGCCGTATCGCCACTCTCACCTCCGGGCTGGAGTCGGGCAAGACCCCCATCGCCAAGGAGATCGAGCACTTCATCCACCTGATCACAGGCGTGGCCGTGTTCCTGGGCATCACCTTCTTCATCCTGGCCGTCTGCCTGGGCTACACTTGGCTGGAGGCCGTCATCTTCCTCATCGGCATCATTGTGGCCAATGTCCCCGAGGGCTTGCTGGCTACTGTCACTGTGAGTGGCCCTGGCCGTTTCTCTGTGAATCCTATCTCTATTGAACCTCATACCTGTGGGTTCAATTCCCGGGACCACCCATACGTACAATCTATGCACTCATGGCTGTGAGTCATCTGCTAAATATCATGTATTATATCAGTGCATTTGGAAAGTATTCAGACCCCTGGACTTTTTCCACATTTTGTTACATTACAGCCTTATTCTAAAATGGATGAAACGTTTTTTCCCCCCTCATCAATCTACACACACAAAGCAAAAACTGTTTTTTAGAATTTTTTTAGAAATGTCACAATTTGCATACTGTAAATGAGATTCATTCTAGATCAACTAGACTGTAGATCTAGACCAACTAGACAGCTAACGACACAATTAACATAGACATACTACACATTGATTAAGACAAGATCCAGACCAATTATAACTTCTACCAGGCATATATTATAGATCTCTAGACCAACTAGACAGCTGAAGCAAGCACACACATTTTCTCCAGAATAGGTAACCGTTCTAGTTTGTTGGTACTAGTATCCTTCGTTCTGGCTCCTGGATAACCCCTGTCTTTCCCCTGTCTCTGTGCTGTAGGTGTGTCTGACTCTGACTGCCAAGCGTATGGCGAAGAAGAACTGCCTGGTCAAGAATCTGGAAGCTGTGGAGACCCTAGGCTCCACCTCCACCATCTGCTCCGACAAGACAGGCACCCTGACCCAGAACAGGATGACCGTGGCCCACATGTGGTTCGACAACCAGATCCACGAGGCTGACACCACAGAGGACCAGTCTGGTAAGAGGAGATCAGGAGGGTTAGGGTTGGAGTTGATGTTAGATATAATGGTAGAGTTTGGTTTCAGACACACCAATAGCGTTTTCTGGCCGAGAGCACAAATTACACCTCTGAATGTAATTTGCGAACCAAGTGCGCAGCGATTTTACATGTAGGACTGCGTGAAAAAATGTTGGAGCACTGAAATATTGGCTGGCGAATGCTAGATCCACATTCAGTTTGATGTGCGCTAGCCTTTAGAGTTTGGGTTGGAGTTAATGTAAGAGTTAGTGTTAGAGTCAGTGTTAAGAGTTAGTGTTCGAGTTAATGTTAGAGTTAGTGTTAGAGTTAATGTTAGAGTCAGTGTTAGTGTTAGTGTTAGAGTTAGTGTTAGTGTTAGAGTTAGAGTTAGAGTTAGTGTTAGAGTTAGTGTTAGAGTTAGAGCTGGTGTTAGAGTTAGTGTTAGAATTAGTGTTAAAATTTGTGTTAGAGCTGGAGTTTGGGTTGGATGTTGGTGTTAGAGTTCAAGTTAGTGTACAGTCACGTTTAGAGACAGGTTTAAGTTTAGGAATCCCTCTTGAGTTGAAGTAGTTCTATAACCTACAGACAAGTACAGTTTAATTACAGGTTAGGAATTGATATTGTTTTATCATCTCTAACCGGCCACCTCTCTCTCCAGGTGCCTCCTTCGACAAGACCTCAGCCTCATGGGCTGCCCTGGCTCGCGTCGCAGCTCTCTGCAACCGTGCCGTGTTCAAAGCCGGCCAGGACCAACTGCCCATCCTGAAGAGGGACACCGCTGGTGATGCCTCCGAGTCTGCCCTGCTCAAGTGTATCGAGCTGTCCTGTGGCTCTGTCAAACAAATAAGAGAGAAGAACAAGAAGGTGGCCGAGATCCCGTTCAACTCCACCAACAAGTACCAGGTACGTAACACACATATGTGTACATACACACACACACGCACAAACACAACACTCAAATTGATTGGTTTCTAACACTGTGACCGTGTCCGATCTCACTTCTCCCCTTTCTTCCCCCCTATTTCTCTCGCTCGCTCCCTTCCATCCTAAACCAACCCCACAGCTGTCAGTTCACGAGACAGAGGATCCCAATGACAACCGCTACCTGCTAGTGATGAAGGGAGCCCCAGAGAGGATCCTGGACCGCTGCACCACCATCATCATCCAGGGCAAGGAGCAGCCCATGGACGAGGAGATGAAGGAATCCTTCCAGAACGCCTACATGGAGCTGGGAGGACTGGGAGAGAGAGTACTCGGTGAGAGAGAGGGTGGGAGAGAGAGTACTCGGTGAGAGAGAGGGTGGGAGAGAGAGTACTCGGTGAGACAGGGAGAGTGAAAGGAGGAGGGGGGGGGGGTTGAGAGAGAAATGTGGAGGGAACGTTGAGAAGAAGGAAGAGAGAGAACTGGACCTTGCAGAACGCATAAGAGGAGTGGGGCGGGTTGTTAGAGGGAGGGGAGGGGGCAGAGAGAAAGAGTCTGGAGCAGGAGGAAAGGAGGGAAGCTCAGGATGTTGGTTCTAGGAGAATGGGTCAAATGTACCTTATCCAATAGTGAATAAAAAATGAGAGCTGAAGGATTGACTGATTTAGTAGAGGATGAGTAGAACAAGTAAATCAAGCTAACCCCTCCTGTTTACTCCCCAGGTTTCTGCCACCTGCTAATGCCAGAGGACCAGTACCCCAAGGGCTTTGCCTTCGACTGTGATGACGTTAACTTCACCACAGAGGGCCTGTGCTTCGTGGGCCTCATGTCCATGATTGACCCTCCCCGTGCCGCTGTGCCCGACGCTGTGGGCAAATGTCGTTCGGCTGGCATCAAAGTCATCATGGTGACAGGTGATCATCCAATCACTGCCAAGGCCATCGCTAAGGGCGTGGGCATCATCTCCGAGGGCAACGAGACAGTGGAGGACATCGCCTCTCGCCTCAATATCCCCGTCAGCCAGGTCAACCCAAGGTGAGAAACATAAGACACACACACACACACACACACCCACACACACCAGCACAATACATCATTTCACAATGACGGTGAGACCACACGGGATCCCGTTCTGCTAATTCATTGTGCTCATTAATGTTCCCTCTCTTGTCACTTTCGCCCTGTCTCCATGGATCCAAGCTAACTCTTCTGATGTGTGTGTGTGTCTCCAGGGATGCCAAGGCTTGTGTGATCCATGGTACAGACCTGAAGGAATTGTCTCAGGATCAAATGGATGACATCCTCAGAAACCACACTGAGATTGTCTTTGCCAGGACCTCCCCACAGCAGAAACTCATCATCGTAGAGGGCTGCCAGCGACTGGTGAGACACACACACACACACACACACAGATTTTATTCATGCATTTGAAAATGAATTGATTGAATTGAACAGGGAATTGACCCCATCACTTCCTCCTAGTTTTGGTACAATAGTGACTTTCTATAGGCCATGCTCAAAAGCACTACTAAAGTGCGCTATGGAGGGAATAGGGTGCCATTTAGAACACAGGCTAACTCTTCTGTCCCTCTCAGGGTGCCATCGTGGCTGTGACAGGTGACGGTGTGAACGACTCTCCTGCCCTGAAGAAGGCTGACATCGGCGTTGCCATGGGAATCTCCGGCTCTGACGTATCCAAGCAGGCCGCTGACATGATCCTGCTGGACGACAACTTTGCCTCCATCGTCACCGGAGTAGAAGAGGGTGAGAAATAGGGAGAGAGAGGAGAATAGATGGAAAGAGTAGAAGGGCGTGTGAGAGGGAGAAGTGGAAGAAAGGGAAAAGAAAAGGAGAAGATGGGAGGGACTGGTAATATGAGCCTGTATGTTTTAAGCATCGCAGAGTAGGTGCTGATCTCCAATCAGTTTGGACTTTTTAGTGAATAAGATCACATGGACAAGAGGGGCCTGATCCAAGATCAGCCCTCCTACTCTGAGACACTTTATGAATAAGGGCAGACCCTGATCCAACCTTGAGTGACCTTTGCTCAACTCTACAGATGTTAGAGGTCAGAGTTCAGTGTGTGACCTCTGTGTGTGTCCTCCTGTCTCCCTGCAGGTCGTCTGATCTTTGATAACCTGAAGAAGTCCATTGCATATACCCTGACCAGTAACATCCCTGAGATCACACCCTTCCTCCTCTTCATCATCGTCAACATCCCCCTACCCCTGGGTACCATCACCATCCTCTGTATCGACCTGGGAACTGACATGGTAAGGCACACACACACACACATAACACACACACAAAATACGAAATTGTGCATTGTTGAAAATAATGTCACATGTAACCTCGATATGCCCTATCTCACAATGGAGCAATCAATCCAATATACATCAATGTGAAATATTTGTTTCTCATACAAACTCACATCTGTGACCTGTGACCCCCCCCCAGGTGCCCGCCATCTCCCTGGCCTATGAGGCAGCCGAGAGTGACATCATGAAGCGTCAGCCCAGGAACCCCACCAGGGACAAGCTGGTGAACGAGAGGCTCATCAGCATCGCCTACGGACAAATCGGTGGGTCCCCATTTAGCTCCTCTACCTGGTTGGGGCCATAAAGACAGTGCATATGTAACTGGACATGTTATCATAGCCCACAGCCAGATCAATGATCAATACTTCCCCATGAAGTCCTTGAGCATTAGTCGTGAGATTAGTCTTCTACCACCCTGTTGTAGAATCTGACAGACTGATGAGTGCATCGATGCTTATAGATCATACATCTATGGCCAGTGGATTATAGTTCACGAGTCTATATGACAAGTCAATGGCTACTCCTTGTGGGATCCGGTAATATCATTTCCAGAGTGATCATGTGTTAACACTTTGTGTCTATGTCTGTGTGTGAAGGTATGATCCAGGCTCTGGGAGGCTTCTTCTCCTACTTTGTGATCTTGGCTGAGAATGGATTCCTACCCTCAATTCTTGTGGGTATCAGGCTCAACTGGGACGACCGCGCTTGCAACGACCTGGAAGACAGCTATGGCCAGCAATGGGTAGGTACACGCTACAATTCTCAGCCAAAATAAGTATTCAAAATATAGCCATACAGTATATTACAAGTACGTACATATGCAAATTCAGTGTTTACACTATTTCACCATAGTTGATCAGATTCTAAACAATAAATATTCCCTGACCAAGATGGCTGTCCTTTTAGTCACACTGCCGGGATGCCAATGTCCATTCTATTGTTCTATTTCATTCTATGATTCAAATACTGTGTCTCACTCCCTTTCTCCTCTCTCTGTGTGTGTAGACATATGAACAGAGGAAGATCGTGGAGTTCACGTGTCACACAGCCTTCTTCGTCAGTATCGTGGTGGTACAGTGGGCTGATGTCATTGTCTGCAAGACCAGGCGAAACTCTGTCTTCCAGCAGGGCATGAAGTGAGTCTGTCTGCCTGTCTGCCTGTATGTTTCTGTCTCTCTTTTCCTGTGTCTGTCTGCCTGTCTGTTTCTGTCTCTATTTTCCTGTCTGTCTCTCTACCTGTCTGCCTGCCTGTCTGTTTCTGTATCTGTTTGCCTGTCTCTATCTGTCAGCCTGTCTTGTTTCTGTGTCTCTTTTCCTGTTTGTCTGTCTGTCTGTCTGTCTGTCTCTGTCTGTCTGTCTGTCTGTCTGTCTGTCTGTCTGTCTGTCTGTCTGTCTGTCTGTCTGTCTGTCTGTCTCTACATTTGTTAATATACAGTATGCTTGGTCTCTATGTATATTAGTCTCTCTCACCCTCTTATATTTATTCTCATTCTCATGTCTCTCCTCTGCACTACTCTCCTCTTAGGAACAAGATCCTGATCTTTGGCCTGTTTGAGGAGACAGCTCTGGCTGCCTTCCTATCCTACACCCCAGGCATGGACGTGGCACTCAGGATGTTCCCCCTAAAGTGAGTGGAGTAAACCCAGAAATACACCTACACAAACAGATAGACATAGACATACATCTACACAAACAGACATACATACATCTACACAAACAGATAGACATAGACATACATCTACACAAACAGATAGACATAGACATACATCTACACAAACAGATAGACATAGACATACATCTACACAAACAGATAGACATAGACATACATCTACACAAACAGATAGACATAGACATACACCTACACAAACAGATAGACATAGACATACACCTACACAAACAGATAGACATAGACATACACCTACACAAACAGATAGACATAGACATACACCTACACAAACAGATAGACATACACCTACACAAACAGATAGACATAGACATACATCTACACAAACAGATAGACATAGACATACACCTACACAAACAGATAGACATACATCTACACAAACAGATAGACATAGACATACATCTACACAAACAGATAGACATACATCTACACAAACAGATAGACATAGACATACACCTACACAAACAGATAGACATAGACATACACCTACACAAACAGATAGACATACATCTACACAAACAAATAGACATACACCTACACAAACAGATAGACATACACCTACACAAACAGATAGACATAGACATACACCTACACAAACAGATAGACATACACCTACACAAACAGATAGACATAGACATACATCTACACAAACAGATAGACATAGACATACACCTACACAAACAGATAGACATACATCTACACAAACAGATAGACATAGACATACATCTACACAAACAGATAGACATACATCTACACAAACAGATAGACATAGACATACACCTACACAAACAGATAGACATAGACATACACCTACACAAACAGATAGACATAGACATACATCTACACAAACAAATAGACATAGACATACACCTACACAAACAGATAGACATAGACATACACCTACACAAACAGATAGACATAGACATACATCTACACAAACAGATAGACATAGACATACATCTACACAAACAGATAGACATACATCTACACAAACAGACATACATACATCTACACAAACAGATAGACATAGACATACATCTACACAAACAGACATACACCTACACAAACAGATAGACGTAGACATACACCTACACAAACCAAAAAGATAGACCTACACAAACCAAACAGATAGACATGCATCTACACAAACAGACATACACCTACACAAACAGATAGACATACACATACACCTACACAAACCAAACAGATAGACATACACCTACACAAACCAAACAGATAGACATAGACATACACCTACACAAACAGATAGACATAGACATACACCTACACAAACAGATAGACATAGACATACACCTACACAAACCAAACAGATAGACATAGACATACACCTACACAAACCAAACAGATAGACATAGACATACACCTACACAAACCAAACAGATAGACATAGACATACACCTACACAAACCAAACAGATAGACATAGACATACACCTACACAAACAGATAGACATACATCTACACAAACAGATAGACATAGACATACATCTACACAAACAGATAGACATAGACATACACCTACACAAACAGATAGACATAGACATACACCTACACAAACAGATAGACATAGACATACATCTACACAAACAGATAGACATACATCTACACAAACAGATAGACATACATCTACACAAACAGACATACATACATCTACACAAACAGATAGACATAGACATACATCTACACAAACAGACATACACCTACACAAACAGATAGACGTAGACATACACCTACACAAACCAAAAAGATAGACATGCATCTACACAAACAGACATACACCTACACAAACAGATAGACATACACATACACCTACACAAACCAAACAGATAGACATAGACATACAAACATACTGTACATACACCTACACTGACAACTATTGACCTATCTGCCATGCGGTGTGTTTATTAACCTCTGCCCCCCCCTCTCTCCAGGCCCAGCTGGTGGTTCTGTGCGGTCCCCTACAGTGTCCTCATCTTTGTGTATGATGAGATCCGAAAACTGCTCATCCGTAGGAACCCAGGAGGTAAATGGCTGTCTCTTTCTCTATGTATAACATTTAGGCCCGAATCCTGACATGAGATTTGCATTTGTAACTTCACACACAAATCTTTAATTGACACTAAAACAAGAAAACTCTCTAATGCCTCTCTTTTCTCTTCCCCTACCCTTTCCTCCTACAGGTTGGGTGGAAAGGGAGACATACTATTGAGTGATGGATACCATCTTTACTCATACCCCTACATTTTCCATTTGTTTCTCCCCCCTTTCATTCCATCCCTGGCAAGACACGTCTTCAGATGCCCCACCCCGTAAAAGACAACAACCGCTTCAAAGCAATTTTCATCACAACTGCCCCAAAGATTAAAAACAGCAAAGCACCTTTACGACTTCCTACATCAACCCCCCCATCTCCATCTCCTATGATACTCTTTGCATGTGTTCTCTCACTGCTGTGTACATAAACCAATATATCTACCAAACGGCAGCTGCATATTGTGTATGTAGATTTGAACGAGCTATGACCTAAAGGGAGTTTCTACGCTCGGCAAAAAAAAAGGGCCATACCACTCCTTCCTCCCTTCCCCTTTCTTTCCCCCCTCTATCTCTACACCTCTGTTCCTCCCTCTCTTCCTTCTCCTGCGACCCTTTGCTCGTCCTCCGGTCACACACAGATCTACGGATCACAAGCGAGATCCCACAGCTAACACCCATCGAGCCGTCCCCTCTCGCCCTCTCCTGTCTGCAGGAGGAAGAGCGGATGTCTTTCTCACTCCGTCCGTTTCCTTTTTCTTCAACAGTGTTGTTGTTGTTTTTTTATAATATGGGGTGGGGGTTCATTGGTTTTACTTGTTTTTTTATTTATATAATGGGAGGGGGGGTGTGTGAGAGCTGTTTTCCCTCATTTAGGCATAACAAAGCACACCCCGCCATGGCGTCCCCAGTCCCCCTTCCCTTTCTCTCTCACACCCTCCTCTCCCCTCTACTCCCTGTTTGTCTGTATGTGTGCACTGTGTGAACCATTGTCCTTGTTAAATACTACAGTACACCCCCAGTTGGAAAATACAACTCAATCTTTCTGTGTGTTCTAGGAAAACTATATAATTCTATACCGATTTAAAGAAATAAAAAATATGTTGAAAATAAAACATCTCAAGATACACATTCAGTGAAAAAGAACATCGGCGGCATTGTTGAGCGTGCTATGGGAAAAGAGATCACTCTGTTTCCTTTTTTTTGTATGGTTTCCAATCTTTTTTTCGCCAGGTTTTCAGAAAGCCGATGCAAAAATGTAACAACAACACACAAAACAAAGCGACAAGGTTGTGTTTTATTATTAAAACATGTGAGACAGAAACTATGGCGTCCATATTCCTACCACCACTTCCATGTTCCTGGAGTCCGGTCCAATCTAGGAGACCCAGTCCAGGTATTAAGTTCTGTGTGAATGTCTGTATTGGAGACCCGCAGAGGAACAGCCATTTCAGGCTGGGTCTTACTCAGAGGGCTGTAGGGGGGTTGAGACTACAGAAGACAACAAAAAAACACAATAAAAACAGTCGTAGAACATGTGTGTGAAAGAAAACGAAACCAACACCAATAAAACATCTAGACCATTTAATACAACCTAGCAATGTCTGTGTGTCTTTATCTCTCCCTGCCTTCGACTCGCTACACTGACTTTCAGCTTTCTTTCCCCCTCTTCTCTCATGTCAGTCTGATACTACATGGCTTAATTAAATGCTAAATGTAGGCCTGAATTTACGAAGTCGTGTAGGATAAAACTGATCGGTAATGCATCTTTTTGTCTTCACCTGGACAACATTTGGGGTTGTATATACGCAATGAAATATCTGTAAGAGAATAAGAGATTTTACAAGTGATTCTTCATTTTATAGACCAGCGAGATATACTGTATCTAGTCGTTTACTGTGTTCGTTGTTGTATCTATAGTGTTGAGGGACATATTGGCAGAGCGCTAGGACGCCAACTAATGATGAGAATCATATCAGGTTACACTGCAAAATGTACAATTGATAGAAGACTGTGAGTTGGCAGAAGCCCAGGGTAATGTACCAAACGGCCAAATCAAGTAAACGTTTTGGCTTTGATGTTGAAACCTAAACAAAAGTACATGTGAAACCTACAAACAGTTGCAAACAGAAGGAATGCAGGATACGTGACCACGTGTGAAGCAGAAAAACAAAAGAACACTTCTACAAAGCTCCCTGATCATATGGTTCCCAAGACAACTGATATTCCGCATTAATGAAACAAATGTATAAAATGTTCTGCGAGTAAAAAGAATATCATGTCATCAGCATTTTACATTTCTGAAGCTTTGTTAGTCTTGCCTTGTATTCTGTACCTACTGGTAACTAGAGTACAGATACAGTATGGGCCACTTTCCCAGACTGAGATTAAGCCTAATCCTGGACTAAAAAAACACTTTCACTCTCCCCAAAACATAGTTCTCAATCCTGGAGTAAAATTAATCTGGGCTAAATAGCTGTGTTCAGTGGCTAACATCTGCTATAGATTTTACTGTAGGTTAAAAAAAAACTGTCATGGGGGTATGACAGAGCCTGTACCTACAGTTTTAAACACACCAGCTTATCCCTCACACATTTAGGGTTTGTCCGTAATGGCACCCTATTCCCTATATAGTGCACTACAGGGAATGCAGTAGTTGCCATTTATGATGCAGCTTTCCACAACGGGGGGGTGGGGGAATAAACGCTTAGCATTGATCGAGATGACGAGGTAAACATAATGGGGGGGTAAAATGCTCTTCACAAAAGGTGTATAAACTGCATTGATACTCTACATCACTGACACTCACTCTCTCACACACACACACACACACACCCCTCCCCTTAAATTCCCACATGTCCATGCAGCGAGCTCTTACAGACTCCTCTCTCCCCCCCTCCGCATAATAGAATATCGATCGCCCTGCTTTGCCGCAGCGTGCAGCATGCCAGTGAGTGAAGTGTGTGTGGATGGGTGAACCTCCAAGGTCATCTCCATAGCAACCTGTGCATGGGGTTGTCTTGATGAGCAGTGTACAGGGGTCATGTATAAAGGGGGGAAAGGGGGTGGTGGTTAGCACTGAAGTGTCAGACAGAGGGAGGGAAGGACAGGAAGGAGGACACGGAGAGAAAGAGAAAAGTAGGGGGAAACGACATCCTCTTGTGGGGGGGGGGGGGGGGGGCAAGGACACAAAAGGGCCTACAAAGTATTGCAATTCTGGGACATATACTGCACATACAGAATATACACACAACCTTTAATACCTTTTAATGTAATGTTTTAAATCACCACAAATAAATATTATGCGCAAAAGGGACGCAAATATTTCAGAATTCATGCATGGACTTCCTCACACACTCACAATATCTTAGGTAGGATAGTTTATTGCACTTCCCAATTGTCATTAAAAATAAAAAAAAAAATAGCAAAAAGATAGTATGACAAGTATGAAATCTATATTTAAAAAAAATAATATATTGATCTTTAAAATGTCAAAGCCATAAAGTAGAGCCAATAAATGATGAAAAGTTACCCATCAACACGACTAAAAGTAGATGCAGTAGGTACAATACAAAATATGATTTAAACATAATGCTTGATCACCATTAGGTATCTGGAATATCCACTAAGCATTGCTTTAAAGAAAATGCAATTTGTCTCAAAGAACCATTCCTTCTAGTTGGATTATTACATTGTTGAGCTGCAAATGGCACTTCTTCCATAGTCAGAGAAGCGTTGGCGATTTGATGTTACTTCCCTCATTCACTTTAATGGTGCGGACTTATTCAACATCAGCTATATAGGATTTTTTTTTTTTTAATCTGAATTATTACTGTGGCGATGTTAAAGCTCTTTGTAACATGTCAGGTCTTGAGTTGACCGAGGGACATTTTGTAATTATTAGATATCCACAAGGGAACATTAAAACAGAAGGTAGAGGCAATAAACAAAAGCCTGACTGATATTAAACACAAAATGAGAGGTATCAGCCACATTTGGAAAAGACAGTATGAAGTGTGCTGAGGTACACGAACCACGTCTCAGTCACTCTTCGTGCGTACAACAGTCAACCAACATATTCTTCTAAATTGAGTACTATTAGGGTCTTTACAGAGTTGTAGAGGGTCAGTAACAGCAAATCACTTTCAGAGGCATGACAAGGTGCATTCTGTGTTGTATTAAAAAAAAAAGGTCAAAGGTGAGTGTTGAGGGTTTACACAGAGAAAGATAAGAGGCCTCTAGTGGCGAAAAGGCTGTTTTAGTATGGGCAGCACCATTGAGGGCTTCCACTGTGCTTCTGACATTTTAAAGTAGTCACCCGCGTGGGGATTCTTATGGGTTGTAGCCTCAATGGCGCTGCCAATGCTGTCACAGACGCTATAATGGCACAGATATACAGATTCTTCTATCACTATGCCTTCACACAGGCTCCATGAAGAGCTCCTCCATTTCCGATCCTCCCTCCAGCTCTCGGAATGCAGCGTGAGAGCCAATCACAAACATCGTCGCGCCTGAGTGAGAAGTGAGAGAGTCAGTCAAATGGAAGGGATAGAAGGGGCTGAGAAAAAGGAGAGTAGAAGCCTAGGTTACATTTAGGGCTCCATTTTGAGAAACCAAACACAATGGTTCATCTTAGCACTACATTCCTATCAATTTACAATTTTCATGCCGGGAATTAATGGACTCAAATCCCAGCGGTGTGGTAAAATGTAATATCCATGTCTCAATGGTCTCAAGGCTTAAAAATCCTTCTTTATTAACATATCTACACTGATTGAAGTGGATTTAACAAATGACATCAATAAGGTATCATAGCTTTCACCTGGATTCCCCTGGTCAGCCTGTGTCATGGAAAGAGCAGGTGTTCTTAATGTTTTGTATACTCAGTGTATACACACACAACTCTGGATATAAGCCCCCCCATCTCAAAATCGAATGGTTTTGACCGTTTGGAAGTTATTAAGTTAGCTTCTATTCTCCTCCAGCAGTGTGCCTCGCAAAAGTGATTCCTCGTTATCAACTTGACCCTATGTATGTAAAAATGACCACGTACACTGATTGTTTAAAGCAAAACTACCAAAACTATTGCTGATGGTGAACATGAACAATCAAAATAAAATCTATTGTAATCTCTGTTCAGCAGGTACAGCCAGATGAGAGTTGTCTCCCCGGTAGCTTACTTTTATTCTGGTAAAACACCATTTTCAACAGCGCAAAGAGAACAATCTAGCAAATCACAGAGGTTGTAACTCAACTAATATAAAGCCTAATATTGCGCAAGCTATTTTAGCATTTGAATACTGAAGATGACCGCAGATGTGCAAGATCAGAAACAGGCCGCCTACCTCACGTTGGTCGGTAAACAAAGCTGGGCCCAGTGCATAGTTTGACTAGGCTACTGATAATCCTTGGGGTTGATGACATGCAAAATTGCTCGTAGATCAATGACTATCAACCACAGGAGGCAAGTGGCACCTTCATTGGGGAGGACGGATTCATGGTAATGGCTGGAGTGGAATGGTATCAAATACACCAAACGCATGGTTTCCATGCGTGCGATGCCATTCGCTCCCTTCCAGTCATTATTATGAGCCGTCCTCCCCTCAGTAGCCTCCACTGCTGTCAACACAGTTACATGCTTAGTTCGACAATGAAGGAGAGGATGCATCATTTGTCACAAAATATGAGGTACCTTCAGCAGGTCGAAAGTATGTAATGTGAGCAAAACATGTCAGTGACTCTGCAATTCGTAAAGTGAATTGATGTTTTGACTGATGTAAGCTACACTTGGATCGGTTTGGGCTCCCATGCAAATCGGGGAATGTTACATCCATAATAATTTGTCTCCTTCAAAGAGAAATACATTCCATAATGCATATCTAGGCCTAGGTCGACAGTTATCCCAGGTCTGATGTGTACAGTAAAGAGTGAGATGGGGGTTGTAACTTACCCAGGACCCAAAACACTGCAGCTCCTGCACCAGCCAACCAGAACACAGGGAAAGAGACCGCCCCAGCCAGACCCAATTGGTGAGGTCCGGTCACCTCTTTTCCTGTGGGAAAAATATTTTAAAAAATCACTCAGATTTCAAACACTAGTCACTCTACACCCAAATTATGGATTGATTTCAGTGCCAACAGAAATGATATTTAAAATTCCATAAATGTTGAATTTGTATTAGGATATTGAATTAGAATTGTACATTTTCCAATTCGTAATGGCATTTATTTGAAACTGAATTGAATAAACATTGCATTCGGGTTTTAAAATTGTATTTCAATTTAATATTGGAAAGTTAAACAGCAGGTTGAAACTGAGTGTAAAAGATGGTCGTCATGGATATTGTTTCAAAGACTGACAAAACAAAAATGGACAGGCTTTCTAAAGTGATGATTTCATCCAGAACATCCATATGCATATTAGAGCTTATGCATAGGCTTATGAGACCCAACCCGTAAAAAAAAAACGGAATTAAAATGATGATTACCTATGGCATATTACACACGGCAGAGAAACATCAAACAAAACTGATTTAAGATGTATTTGGTACATAATTGGTCTAGCCTTTTGAGTGTGGACTGTAATTGTTATGCATACTTTATGGACTGGTTTCCTTATGCTAAGCTCCAAAATGTATCCATGAGTCTGGGAGAGAACGTAAATCCCTAGGCTGTGCTGTTGGTTCGTTGAATGTGCAGGGCGGCATACAGATGGACCGCGAGTATAGTGAATTTGCATTGGATTTTGAATAGCCTAGTAATAGGGATTTATTTTAGATTTTCATAATTCATTGGGTCGCACATTACCTTTATAGCTACAAAATCTCACCACCATGCGTTTCCGTCTCCTCGCTCCTTTTGTCCCTTTCTCGAGCGTGCAGAGGGGCTGTCAACAGTTTAGTGAAATATATATGTTTCGTTGCGAAAACATGTTATTATCGCTGTTCCCAAACAGATCCCACTTGGCTTCCAAAATGATGCACTGGGTAGCTGCAGTAACACGGTTGGAGAGCCCATGGGGAGAACATCATCTGTCGCTACGAGAGCATACTCCTCAAAAGTGGTTGATGCGTAAAAAAAAAAGTGTTCTTATATTTATTTCTCAGCTGTTCATATTAAGCACATGCTCCGCTATGAAACCGAAGTGGTCTACCAGTCATCATTGAAAAGCGCAGCCTCCATTCGCTATTCGAGTGCATACAGGTGACATGCTTTCCCCCCCTGTCCCTGTTCCAGCCCAACGAGAGGCTGCCTGGATCTTGAACTTAAAGACCCTTGCTCCCTTCGGTCTCAACGTAGACTTTGATCTGAAGCCATTCTTGTGATTATTGTGACTTTGCCATTTGTAATTGTTTGTAAGCTTGTGTAGCCTAAAATTAATCTATGATTGTATGCTCTCCATTTGTTGTTTGCATACTGTTCTTTGTATGCCATTTTAATATTTGAGAATTAACCAATGATATTAGGCCACTCTTGGCCATGATTACAGACACCTGTGTGTCTTTTGACACTATGTAAACGAGTCATCCCACAGTGTTTGTGATTATACCCTGATGAAGACAGCTTGGCTGTCGAAAAGTTGGATATTACATTTTTTGCATCTGAGCTCCTAGAGTGTGCGGCTCTCTATTTTCCAGCCCATTTGATAACGGGACATTCTAAACGTTACATATTAGTAAAGACAAGATTAAATTGAGAGTAGTCTGATGGGTGAAACAGGATCACTTGATGAGAGAACAGCTGTGTAGCCTGAGGCAAAGAACAGAGCGTAAGCTTTTTTGCAACTTTCTCAAACCATCAATAGCCTGTAGTCACATCATGCAGCCATTTATGTTTTGATTTCTAAGACATTCTAAGGTTTGTATCATTCACAACTAAAGTTGCCAAATAACTAAATCTAGCATATAGGACCTCACTTTTACGCTCAACATAGCCACTTCCTATGTGCACTCACTCCGGAATGGGACAAATACCCTTTCTATTTTATTCAGCCATGTTCAATTATATTTTTAATAATAAAAAGTAATTTACTATAAAATAATGGCATGGGACTTATAAGGATATCTTGTCAGCTAAATTAACACGCCTACAACCGTTGGCATGGAGAATAGCCAGATGACATACAATAGGTGAACTCATATAATTTTTCTTAAGACCTGACTAAAAAAATAATGGATTTATTGTGATGGTGTATATTCAATTGATTTATTAGACTTTAAAATATATATATATATATATATATATATATATGTTCCTCAATCTACACACAATACCCCATAATGACAAAGCAAAAAAACGTTTTTCATAAATGTTTGCACATTTATAAAAAATTAAAACAAATAATTATTCAGACCCTTTTCTCAGTACTTTGTTTAAGCACCTTTGGCAGCAATTAGTCTTGAGTCTTCTTGCTACAAGCTTGGAGTTTCTCCCATTCTTCTCTGCAGATCCATTCTCTCCAGAGATGTTCGATTGGGTTCAAGTCCGGGCTATGGCTGGGCCACTCAAGGACATTCAGAGACTTGTCACGAAGCCATTCCTGCGTTGTCTTGGCTGTGTGCTTAGGGTCATTGTCCTGTTGGAGGGTGAACCGTCACCCTAGTCTGAGGCCCTGAGCGCTCTGGAGCAGGTTTTCATCAAGGATCTCTCTGTACTTTGCTCCCCTCATCTTTACCTTGATCTTGACTAGTGTCCCAGTCCCTGCCGCTGAAAAACATCCCCCACAGCATGATGCTGCCACCACCATGCTTCACAGTAGGGATGGTGCAAGGTTTCCTCCAGACGTGACGCTTGGCATTCAGGCCAAATAGTTCAATCTTGGTTTCATCAGACCAGAGAATCTTGTTTCCCATGGTCTGAGTCATTTAGGTGCCTTTTGGCAAACTCCAAGAGGACTGTCATGTACCTTCATTATGGGGTATTGTGTGTAGATTGAGGGGGAAAAAAATATTTAAACCATTTTAGTGTAAGTCTGTAACGTAACAAAATGTGGAAAAAGTCAAGGGGTCTGAATACTTTCCGAATGCACTGTATATTGGTGCTATGATCTCTTAGTATGAGGTCAAAGTGGGGTTAAATGTAACCGAGGTGGTTTGATGAACCACGCTCTTTTGATGAGTAACCTTGCTGGAGACTTGAAGACATGATAGCTTCCTAAACTCACCCCTATGGGCTTCAGCTAAGCGGGCTAACAGTCTTGTTACATGCAGGAGGCCTGGTTCGAACTCAGTCAGTCACAAGAGCAAGATTAAATAGGGAGTGGAAAGACTATCCTTGGAAGGGCTTTAAACGGGCTATTCAACTATATTCTTATGGGGGGGGCAAACGTTTGTGACACTCCCTTCTAACGTGTCCTGCACGGCTTCACAGAGGGGAACAGAAGGCACGTCCATGTTTCAGAGAGTCTAACCTTCCAGGAATGGGGTCATAATAGCTTATTGCTAAAACGGTTCAGATGCTAGAGCCAAATTCATTGGAAGAAAATCAATTCTACATGCCACATTGGCTTCAGAAAATGCCAGAAGCTTCCGTTTACCACAGAGAGTGTTTGATTCTTTCCTCTACCTTTCCAGGCTGGCAAAGTACCAGGATGTTGTCTCTGGTTTTGAATCTGAATTTAGAGAACTGAATCTGAATGCATCTGAGAAGTTGAATATATTCAACTTTGATCAACTTGATAGTTTGTAAACTAGATACATAGACAATGAATGCAATATCTACCATATTGAAACTGAATATATAAAATATTGAATTTGAATGTTCAATTAAATAAAGCAATGCTATATTCATTCAATTCAGTGTCAAATCATGAAATACAATAATTAAATTACTACATTTGTGCATTACATATTCAAAAATATTACATTCAAATTCAATATCCTATTACAAATTCAAAATGATGGAATTCAAATACAATCTGTTGGCACTGAAATTGCTCCATATAAATAATCTCACAGAACATGACTGCTTTACTCACCAAAGACGACCAGTTTAGACTCCAGGGACTTGAGGTGGATGATGTAGAAGGCACCAACAAACACTGCCAAAGCAATCAGCAGCATGGGAGAGCTGACACTGAGGTGAAGAGGGGGAGATTGGAAAGAGGGAAAGAGTGATTCTTTGATAATCACAGATTCTAAATCAATTCAATCCAGCATAGATCTAGGCCTATTCAAACTGAGATTTGGAATTTGAAAATAAAACAGGCTTCTGGCAGCAGTCTGTCTATATGTAATTACTGTTTTTATATATTCACTGAATACCACAGTGTCTTTAAACTCCTGTCCCACAGCTCTTACATGCAGTAGAGGATGAGGCCGAGGAAGATGAAGGTGTAGTTGCTGTTGTAGGTGTCAAAGTTGCGCACCACCCTCTGGCACAGTTCACCAAAGTTGCGGGGCTTGGTGAACTTCCTGTGATCCACGAAGCCAGCCCAGGGACGGATGGACGCACGGCGACGATCAAACCACTCCTTGGCCACACTGGGTGAGAGGCCTTTGGGCAGCCACAGCCTGTGAGGCAAGGCAGAAAGCCAGGGTGGTAAACTAAACAAGAGGTATGGGGAGATGGAATAATTGTATAGCATTAAACCAAGAGACTGATCGTGGACAGAATGAACAACAATACATCATGGCCAGGTATAATACAAGGAAAGGACAAACTGACCCATCTAGTTCCTTTAGTGGTAGGCTAGATTAAGAAGAATATGAGACAAATTCAGATCACAACTTTCCTACAGACACAATAATAGCCACAGAAGAATGACTACACATGAGGACTGTATATAAAATGTATCTGGACCAGAACCAGTCACCAACCATGATCCGAGAGAGATACATGGTGCTACAATGCATCAAGTTGATTCAGGTGTGTTAGTGCTGGGCTGGAACAAAAGCCTGCACCACCTGTATCTCTCCAGGACCAGGTTTACAGACTGCTGGCACTAGAGCAGGGCTCTCCAAACCTGTTCAGGTTAGTTACAACTGGGGTTGGAGCAAAAACATGTAGGAGGGGGTAGCTCTCCAGGAACAGGATTGGCGAGCCATGTACTAGACAGATGAACTAACACAGATAGAGACAGAGCTAGAAAAACAACAGCGCACACCTTCCCATGACACCTCCGGATCCAGCAGCGTCGGCTGGCTCAGCGCTGAAGAGATCCCCTGCCTTGGAGTCCATGTCTACAAGGCAGTTCTCACCCTTTGGGACACCAGATTTCATTAGAGTAACGGATGCCGATGTAGGAAAGATGTAGGCTAAAATACAACATGGCAGTGACAGAAAAGAAACATTAAAAGGTCAATGGCACTGTTTCACAAGCAATAACAAATCCTCTCACACAATGCAAAACTAGGCTTTCTATTGTTGTAACAAATTAATAATGCACAGTGAGAAACCTAGAGACCGTAGGGAGAGTCTGGGGTTATGGAATGGAACATTTTTGTCATCATTGATGGGCTTGCCCACAGACAGTTCGATTGCAACATCGTTTAGTTAGGTAGTTAGAATATAAATAACTGAATCACAGAAACTAGCTAACACACAAGGTGTTCACTGTCATTACTCAAAACCTTGAATATCTCCCTTTTTTACATTTTTTTTACACTAAATAACGATTCCGGTCGAAGACGCCACATCACCATTCCTTCATGTCAATTATTGCTACGCTTAGCCAAAATATTCTATCACTGCATATGAAAACGAATAGCTTTTGCTACATACAAAATAGTTACATAAATCATATTTTTGAAGGCATACTCACAGTTGTTGAAGGTGTTTACTGCACTGCAGTGCTCACAAATACAAAAACACAAAAATTGACTTCTGCCGTGCTGTTGCTCAGCGGATGTGATGTGGAACGAAACTGAACGCTGGGTCTAACTTCCGGTATAATTTATTTTATGAATTTCAAATTAAAAGTCAAAAATATGATCCATTTAATTGGAGCAGAAAATGAGATAAATAACTAATAGCTATTTATGACTTATGAGTTATCAATTAACATTATGTAACAGGAATGTCCAGGTGAACAAAAAGGAGTGCAGTTGTTGATGAAGTCAAATCTAAATCAATCCGGTTTAATACAACAATTCAGGGAAACACCTACAGAACAGAAGCATAGAAAATATCTAACGGTCCTTATATATTAATCACAAAGCACCGAATGTTCTGTAAACACCAGCCAGAGGCTTGAAGGAAGTCACATCAGCTGCTACAGAATCACAGTGTCACAGATACATTATCAATGTGTCCTTAAATCCAGTCTTGGGTCAAACTTTAACCATAACATTAAACACCTGCAGACATTTCATACTAGCAGTTAAACAGGTCAAAAATAATATCATAAATAGTTAGTTACAATAGATCATTTTATACTAACAGGCACAAAGCGACTTAAACATAGATAGATACATTACCCAAGGGAATGCATCTGTCTATGTCTTCCCACACAATTATGTTTATTACATATCAACAGTAAATCAAATTCAGGGAAAGAATTAGTCAAATAATTTCCCATTACAGGATATCTGTTATTTATTTTGTGCCACGTTCTGATCTAAAAATGATTATACATTTTCATATTTTATCATATTTAAGTTTCGGGTTGAAATAAGAAGCACATATTTCAGATGGTAGCCCATGCACATTTAATAGTTCACCTGGAACATAGCATACTAATTATTTATACCTGTCAATACATATACAATGAAATAGACAAGTATTTGTTTTCTTTGCAGGCAAATTGACATCAAACTCAGAGGTATGACTATAGTTTTGGTATGACAACAACATCACAACAGTGTTAAAAACAGATATGATGGATTACTGGAGAAGGCATTTTACTTTCAAGACAAAAAATGCAAAGTTTTGTTTTCAAGACACAGGACAGCAGCTCAAACGTGTGTCCTGTGTCATACTAATAAGCAGGGACTCCTGCTGCTCAGCAATCTGTTGCGCAATGTTCATGTGGACTTCTAGCAATGTTCTGTAAATTCAAGCTAGTACAGTCATATCTTGTTGATCCAAGAGCTGGGTTCTTGTGGGTATGTACTAGATCCCATCTCTTCTTACTGGTGGAAGTGAGAATATGCTTCTCAATCCTTTGTCTGATGCCCTTTCCCTGAAGGCCCTGCCATGTTTTCTCCCTGTTGTGAATGTGCCTTCCTAGTGAGTCCATTTGAATAACTTGAAGCAGGGATTGCATGTAGGCCTACAATTTTTTCCTCAACTAGGCTCCTTTGACGCCTAGTTAATACACTTGTGATAAAGCATTTTCTATAGGACACTTGTATAGTCTCTCACCACTGTGTGTGAAACCTCAATCACTGTCAGATGAGCCAGATCACAGTTCTCTCCAGTGTTATCAAACTGTTGAAATGTTGTTGTTCATCCTGAGTTCTGACATGTTATACATTTTGTACATTCTCATTATGCCTTGCCAAATTTCCATTGTGCAAAGGCTTTGCCACAATCACGAAAGAGATGTATTTATCTCTTGTGTGGATTCTCTAGTTGGGTGGATGTCAGTGCTGAGATATTTCTCACAAATACAGCAATTAGCCTATAAGATTTATTTCCTGTGTGTCTTCATGTGCATTTTAAGATTTCCATTCTGAGCAAATCCTTTGCCACAACAATCACAACAATATGGTTTCTCCCCTGTATGAATCCTCCTGTGCGCACTCAGATTAGCAGTATTGCTGAAACATTTGCTACAATCATGGCAGCTGTACGGTTTCTCCCCTGTGTGAACTCTCATGTGTCCTGTATAATTTGATCTGGTGCTGAAACTTTTGCCACAAACAGAACAGAGATATGGCTTCTCCCCAGTATGTCTCCTCCTGTGCAAAACCAGATGTCCACTTTGAGTGAATCCTTGGCCACATTCCTGGCAGCAATATGGTTTCTCGCCCGTGTGAGTCCTTTTGTGTCCGATCAAATTGGCGGCATCACTGAAACACCTGCCACAATCATCGCAGCGATATGGTTTCTCTCCTGTGTGAACCCTCATGTGCTTTTTCAGCCTAAGCTTCGTGGTGAACGTTTTACCACAAACATGACAAAACTCAGGCTCAGCTACGATGTGAGTTTGGAGGTGATCTTTCATATTCTCTTTAGAATCTAGGTGCTTTCCACACACACCACAGACACGTTCTTTATCCTCTGTATGTGCATGACTTTGCACATGATTAAAAAAGGGACGCTTGTACCGAAAAGACCTGCCACAAACCTTACAAGAACAGGGAGTACATTTCATGCCATTTGCACTGCTATAAGTTTGTTTTCTTTTTTGTTTTTTTGTGGTCTTTGGTTTGTGTGACTTTAAAAGAGACTGCGCTCCTTTGCTTTCCATTCCATTGACATGTTCACTATTTGTACTCTGAGCTGAAGAACAGGTTGGTTCTGATATTCTGTAGTCCTCTCCGTCAGGTTCTGTTTTGATCTGTCCAGTTACAATGTTTGGTTGAGAATCTCTCTCCCCATTTTCCTCACTTTGGATTTGCAAGGACTGAGTTGGGTCCTGATCATAATCACTTACACAGAAAGGATCAAATATGAACTCTCTGGTGTCAGACTCCAGCCACTGAAGTTGCTTTTTGAGTTCCTCCTGCTCCTTTTTGATCCATATGGGCTCGCTGTCTTCCTGTCCAAGACTAGGGCTCCAATCCTGCACACAGGGCTGCTGCTCAAGGTGAACCTCCTCTTCCAATACAGTGAGCTGCTGGAAGTCTGGAGGGAGAGAAGTCTACTAACGTTACATTATTTATCAAAATGGATTAAAAAAAGGTCAAAAATACAGTTCTGGTACATTTAACAGCTGCATAATGGAATAACATACTCAACGCTTTTGGATATACAAATCCATCAAATATTGACTGAATTATAGTGCATCAACAAAAAATCTAAAACGGGCCAAAAACAATTAGGCTACGTGGCAAGTGAATTTACACCCAACAATAACAGGGAAATAATGGCTGGAACCGGAGGAATCCTGGGGGCGAGCATGCGCGTTGTATCTTCAAGAATGTCTAGACATAACGTTACTTTTGTCGACACTGGCTCTCAAAATGAAATAACTAACATTATCAAGTGTATGAAATGTAGATTGAATAATAAATGTCACAAACCTGCTCTTTGTAACTTTATCTCAGGTTTAATAACAATGTCAAGAATATTCTGTAGACGGTCGTTCTCCTTTTTCGAACGGGAAACCTCTTCCTGGTACTCAGCTATCGTTTTTTCAACTGCCCCGAATATCTCATCAGCAGCCACAGTTAGCCGCTGGTTGAGAAACGCTCTCAACAACTGTATTTTAGACATGTTTACAGAATGCTAGGGCTAGCTAACTAGCAACCAGTGACAACGCTATTATTTGACAACAACTTCGTTCATCAATGATAGATGTTCATGGATCTGCTGTGCCAAAAAAAAAGCATGCGTAGAGTGCGCACCACGGCTTAACGCATTCTGCAATGTCGCTACCTACAGGAGTGGAGTGGACATCGTCTGTTCGGATTTCTATGAACATTCTCCATTTCATAAACGATAAGGAATATTAATTTCGCTCCTTATCTGTACCACTCGGGGGTAGGACCAAGTCACTATTGTTCGAGTCACAAACAAGTCTCAAGTCACATGATCCGAATCTCAATATTTGTTAATACCACACAAACTACCGACATTACAGGCTAAGAATGGACAGAGAGATAGGCCCTTGTGTTCATTTTATCACATTTCTCCAATGCCAAATCAGTGTGTCTTTTTTGCAACGAAACTGTCCCTATTTGCAAATAATTAAATATGAGACGTCGTTAGGAAACTGAGCGTGGTAAAAGTCGGGCCTACCTTTCCACCCTTAGAACGAGTAGGCCAACCGACGCGGACAAATGTAGGCTTTAACTGCTGGCTACTCTTCTTCCATGGCTTGACCCAATGTTATATTGTACAGAAAGTGAATAGCTTAATCAATTCATAGTGACAGAATTCGATTACTTCCTGATCAGTCTCATAGGCTATAGAATGTTTTATCTCAGCCTCAATGGCAAAGAAACGAAACAATGATATCGCATAAGCATCGGAATCACGTCTTTCCAGGGTATTTTACAGCTTGTTTATAGCGTCACTTTAAATAATCGGATCTGTTTTATTTTCTTCAAAATCTTAAGCTAACAATGGGTAGCCCTGCGCGTTTTGGCATTTTCTAAAAAATTAAATAAAAGTAGACCTATGGCATACCCTCTCATTACCCCCCAATTCGAAGGAGGAATTGGCCTACAAAACTATGGATATAGCAGCCCAGTCCAATTTCTGTCAAACAGGTAGGCCTACCTCTTATTTCTTAAAAATGAAGAAATAGGTTCCAACACAAAGCCCTCTGGTTGTTAGTAAAGTCTAACTAAAATGAAGACGGTTGAAATGAATTACTGGAATGCGCCTACTTTCAGCACCATGAGCTGTCCATTTTCGATTGATTGTGCCACGGCTGCTGATTCAAGCTTCAGCACCACAAAGGTTACTCGAATCTGGCTTATTATGAAGTAAATAACTCGGATAAATACATAATGGGGATGAAACATGTTGTTTTTATTCAAATCTATTATAGTATTGTAACGACCCTGGGTTTATAAGCGCGGAAATCGACTCTGCCGCATGAGCACGCTTTTGCGGCACAGTCGATAGCGCGCCGGACCTCGGGCTAGAAGGTCGATGGTTCGAGACCTGCTCCCTGCTGTTTCATTACATTGGTGTCAGAAGGGATCGGACCTCGCATCCACGACAGTGCGTGTGCTTGGCCGGTGAGCCCGTTCCTGTAAGACGTAGAGTCGCAAGCTAGCGCGAGGAATAGGGATAAGACTATTGGCAACAGATTTGGTGTGTTAAATTATTATTTTTTGCCTCCAATTGTGCACAGAAAGATCACTGAGGTAAAAAAAAAATGACAGTAATGTAGGCATATGGAAAATGTTTTGGCTCTTGTGATCACTGAAGAAAAAGGACAAAACACAAATCAAAACAGATGTGACATTACACCATATGAACAAGACAAAAATAATATTTATGCACAGATAGGTGTAAGATACACCTTATTTGATTTATTTGACAAAGATAATGCACATTGATCAAGACTTATGTATATTTCCATCTGTAGTGCCTGGGAAAGTGGTTACAAACATGTCAAAACACACACACACACACAATAGCCATAGATATCCTATAATTAACTATAACATAGTGTTCACTTTTGTTATAGTGTAATTATATGGCAATAGCATATGGCATATTATAATATTATATGGCAGTAGTATATAAAAAGCATCCGGATGTAACTTTTTCAGAACAACTATTGCCCTTTCCCCACACCAGGTAATGTCATATATTCTCCCTCTCGTGGGTAATCCTTATGTGCCTTCCAAGGGAGTTCATCCATTTGAAGGATTTGCCGCAATAATTACACCTAAACGGCTTTCCATCAGTGTGAATTGTCTGATGTCTATTCAATGCGCTTGTTGTCATAAAGCATTTTCTACATATAGGACACTTATACGGTCTCTCCCCTGTGTGACTCCTTACATGCGCTTTCAGATGATGAATATTGTTGAAACATTTGTCACAAACACGGCATTGCCATGGTTTCTCTCGGTTTTCCTGACTTTGTATTTGGTAAAGATATGAGGACTGAGCTGCCGGGTTCTCTCCGTCTTCCTCACTTTCTATTTGGTGAAGGTATGAGGACTGACTTGGGTTCTCACTGTTTGTCTCACTTTGTATTTGGTCAAGAGGTGATGAATGAGTTGGGTTCTCTCTGCTTTCCTCACTTTGTACTTGGTGAAGATGTGATGAATGAGTTGGGTCCTGAATCGGATCATAGTTACTTTTCAAACAGGCAGGACTGAATGTGAAGTCTTTGGTACCAGACTCTAGCCATTGAAGTTGCTCTTCCCTCCGACTGGTCCGGAGTTCCTCCTGCTCCTTTTTAATCTGTGTGGCCTCTGGACCATCTTGTTCCAGACTTGGGCTCCACTCCTGCTCACAGTGCTGCTGCTCAGGGGGAAGATCCTCGTCAGAGACAGTCAGCGGCTGGGAGTCTGAGGGAGAATGGATAAAAAATATAGAAAAAATATCAAATGACATGATGAAAGCAATAAATGTATGTAGTAATAAGTAGAAAACAAAGACACGCCGACACGCCGAGTCTGGATTCAAACAGCCGGGATTCGAACACCTGCCACTCATAGCTTATGCTTCCTCCCACCCGATGCACAAGATTGTCTTTTGATTCTTACTTTGTAAAACCTACAGCATAGTGAGCAGGCCAGGCAAACCTGCATCTTTTTGGGGTCTGACAAAACGTGTAGAATGCAGGTAGGTAGCTATAGAATTAGCTCTCGAGAATCCAAGGAGCTATGCTGGCAATGCAATTTGAGTCAGAAGGGCAAATATTGATGAGCTTCACATTAATCAGTACTAGCTAGATGCAGTAATATCAAAGCAGTAGAAGCTAGTTAGCTAGCTAGTGCCCATATGCGTTTTAAAATGTCCCAAACCTGTTTTTTGTAACCTTAGCATCCTCCGTAGACGGTTGTTCTCCTCTTTCGTGCGGGACACTTCTTCCTGGTACTCTACAATCGTCTTTTCAATTGTCCCAAATATCTCATCAGCAGCAGCTGTCAATCGTTCGTTGAGAAACAATCTCAGCAAATCTATTTTTGACATTTTGAGGAATGCTAGTCGAGTAGGTACCCCCCAGTAACGTAAACAAAGCAGTGTGTGGTTCTTACATCCGGTCACGTGTTTTTCTCTCACGATTTTCTAAATAAAAGTCCAGTCGAGCGCTCTGAAATGGGATAAACTGAAATAAGATATGAAAATTGGATTATTAAATTGAAATTGGATTGAGTAATAATTTATGCATCCATAATAAAATGAGAAAGACAAAACTATTTAATAACTATAACAGTTTATAACTATATATGTGAAATATTTTGAGAAAACCTATAATCTATGGTCTAATGGTCTTCATCTCAGTGCTAAGGGCGTCACGACAGATCCTGGTTGGGGTCCAGGCTGTATACCAACTGTCTGTGGTTGGGAGTCCCATAGGCAGCGCACAATTGACCCAGCATCGTCCGGGTTAGAGTTTGGCCGGGGTAGGCCGCTATTGTAAATAAGAATGTGTTCTTAACTGATTTGCCTAGTTAAATAAAGGTTACAAAAAATATATATAATAATACATAACAGGAGATTAATATAAGAGTGTAGATTGGTTAAATTGCCAAATCAAACACACCCGCTCTAAATCATTTGATACCTGCTTCCCAGTCACTACCACCAGGTTGGTCTGTGTCATAAGATTTCATTGTGTTTTCAGTTCAGTGTCTATGTAAGTATAGCAGGCAAAGCCCCCTTCCAATGTGCGCTGCATTAATATCATGGGTTGCATGTTTCGTCAAAATAGTGTTTTGGACTGATGCCCGACTGAGCATTCTACGCAATGCATCGTCAATGAGCGTTGAAGATTTAATCAAAAGTGCATTACAGTGGCTTGGATATACAATGACATTCAATTAGTAGGAAAACCTTTTGTCATCGTTTTGATGTATCCAGATTGACTTTAGATGCAGTAAAACGTTAGCTAAAATTGAGGGGAGGCCACCGGATTTTAGCTAGCTAACGTTAGCATTGCTAGCTATTTTTTAAAACTAAATATTTGACTACTTTAGCAATGTCATAGTGTTTCCAGGCACAAAAGTGTAATTAGCCTCCGTCCAGAATGACTGGGTTTATCACCACTTTAGGGCATCACTATCGCGCCGCCGGTAGAGGGCGGCTTGAGAACGTTCATAACAATGGCATGACGTGACCGAGGTGCAATCTATGAATAGACATTGAATTTTACCATGCAAATATACAGTGCATTATAATGAATTATAAACTGGGTGGGTCGAGCCCTGAATGCTGATTGGCTGACAGCCGTATATAAGACCGTATAGCACGGGTATGACAAAACATTTATTTTTACTGCTCTAATTACGTTGGTAACCAGTTTATAGTAGCAATAAGGCACTTCGGGGGTTTGTGACATATGGCCAATATACCACGGCTAAGGGCTGTGTCCAGGCACTCCGCGTTGCGTCGCCTAACCAACATGCAGATATGCTCGCATTTTGCGTACCGATTACGCAATTATCTGTCCATGTACGCTTGTATGATAACCGAGTTAAAAGTACGCAGAAATGAATAGGATCTGTTTTTTTTGTTGCACATTTTTATGAAAAATAAATCCACTGAGTAAATCTAACATCACAATTATCGAGATACAACACAGAGACATGTACGGAGTTTGTGTCAACGGACATGGAGATTAATACATCATTATTCCACGTAGCTACCCAGTGTCTGCCCCTCCTGTTGTGATGCTGAGTTTGCCGACTGGAAAGGTAAACACGAATTGTTTCAAGCTAACGTTAGCGAACATAAGATTGTCATTTAGTGGTCTCTAAAATGCCAGCAGTTCACTCGCATTTGCTAGTGAAATAAATGAAATGCAAATACGAAAAATAACTGGTCGCATTTGTGCGAGTGTGATATACATTTCATTCTGCGTGCCATTAGTTGTATTTTCCACGTAACATTACGAGGATCACGCAACCTGAAAAACTGTAACTGTAATTATGATCCAGTCACAAAAAGTATAATCAAAAATAAATATAAACATATTGGCATTAAATGGAGTCTGGAGTTTAGAAGACGAATAATGAATGAGTGTCCGCTATTAGCTATAGAGGCAATGCTTCTAAAATGCCTTTGCACTAGATTTGCGAGTTGAATCTCCAATTTGCCGCGCCTATATGGTACTCTGAAAAATTGGACAGGATTGGCAGGTCTGCCTTGTGTATGAGAACAGCCCTTAGCCGTGGTATATTGGCCATATACTATATCTCCTCCTTGCATTATCTCTTAATTAGACAACGAGTGGGTCTAATCCTGAATGTTGATTGGTTAAAAGCTATTCCAGCCAGTGTCTATTCCACAAATTACCACTGGGGCAATCTATGACGTTAAAATGCCTATTTACTCTGTTCCATCTGACTGAGCAATCCACTGTCTCCTCAGCCCAGCCAGGCAATTTATAAACTTGATCTCCACAATAAAAAGCATCTAGACATTATCTCTCTGTTAGTCTAACATTTAGTTTTCAACAGTGGAGATTTGTCTAAACCTTGCTGTCTGTCTCTCCAACATTTGCAACATTGTCTCAATGTTCAAATTCGATCTCCAGCTGTCCCATAGTAATGAACATGTCGTGAGTCGTGATGAGACAGACAGGCAGGAAACGAAGCGCAGCTAGTTTCCCCCAAGGAGACTGAAAAGATTTGGAATGGGTCCCCAGATTCTCAAAAAGTTCTACAGCTGCGCTATCCGAGAGCATCCTGAACAGTTGCATCACCGCCTGGTATGGCAACTGCTCGGCATCCGACCATAAGGCGCTACAGTGGGTAGTGCGTACGGCCCAGTACATCACTGGGGCCAAGCTTCCTGCCATACAGGACCTCTATACTAGGCAGTGTTAGAGGAAGGCCCAAAATATTGTCAAAGACTCCAGTCACCCAAGTGATATTTCTGCTACGGAAAGCAGTACCGGAGCGCCAAGTCTAGGTCCAAAAGGCTCCTTAACAGCTTCTACCCCCAAGTCTTAAGACTTCTGTACATTTAATCAAATGGCCACCCGGACTATTTTCATTGTCCCCCGATGTACAAATTACCTTAATTACCTCAACTAACCGATACCCCCTATATATAGCCCCATTATAGTTATTTTATTGTGTTACTTTTTTTTTTTTACTTTACTTTATTTAGTAAATATGTTCTTAACTCTATTTTCCCAAAACTGCATTGTTGGTTAAGGGCTTGTAAGTAAGCATTTCATAGCACCTGTTGTAAGTAAGTAAGTAATACACCTGTTGTATTCAGCGCATGTGACAAATACAATTTTATTTGATTTAGTTTGCTGTCTTTCCAGATTCAGTTTGAAGTGATTGTGTGAGTTGTGTTGTTGGCTAGCTCCTCTGAACAACAGTGTTCTGATGAGAGAACACATTTTCTATGCCAGGCGAGATCGTTATGGATGTACCCAAATAAATGTCACTAGAAACAACTTAAACAAACGCAAATGCAGCTACTATGCTGCTATGCTGGCTGCACTTTTTGATGTGACTGTACATTAGCCGTAGTTGGCTGGCTAGCAAGCAAGGGATTAGAATGTTGCCAGCCAGTATGGTAATGGAACATTTAGAACGAACGACTGTATCAGGTATAAAGGTAAGACCCAGATGCAGACACGTCGAATTAACAATGGTTTAATGATCCAACGGGCAGGCAATGGACAGGTCAAGGCAGGCAGGGGTCAGTAAACCAGAGGTTTGGCAACGGTACATGGACGGCAGGCAGGGTCAGGGTAGACAGAGGTCAATAATCTAGAGGAGGGGCAAAGGTACATGTCAGCAGGCTCAGGGGCAGGCAGGCAGGCTCAGAGTCAGGACAGGCAAGGGTCAAAACCAGAAGGGTGAGAAAAAGAGCGACTAGGAAAGCAGAAGCTGAGAACAAAAACGCTGGTTGACAAACAAGACAAACTGGCAACAGACAAACAGAGAACACACATATAAATACACAGGGGATAATGGGGAAGATGGGCAACACCTAGAGGGGGGTGGAGACAATCACAAACACAGGTGAAACAGATCAGGGTGTAACAGACTGGGTCGCGTCCATAGATACAGAAGAAAAAGACTGAACGACTGGGTCATGTCTCTGGCAACCAAACCGATAGAACGAACGACCAGCCGGTTTGGGTAGCAACCCTAGATTTGTGTCTGGACTATATCTTGTGGAAGGAGGAAATAGTATGACTAAATTGATCAAAATAACATTTTTAATGAAAATATGTAAATCATTATTTGAATATGTTGGTAAACCATTGTATAAAAGTGATAATGCTCTCGAAGCCGGTGTTTGGACTTCGTCTCGGGCCTAACAACACCCGTGCCATCATATCCTCCAAACATGGTCTTTTTGGGCATTATCACTTAAATAATGCACACTCTAGAATGACCTTCAAGCCAATCAGAAACTATTGTCACTCGGGACTAGGTGGGTGCAGGAATCAGACGCAGAGAGAGTTCCACTGAGGTTAAGTGCTTTACTCAGGCACAGCAAAATAATAAGCCCAACAAATACAGGGCGCGGGACACACAACGAGACAACCCAAAAACCACAGGGTGCCAAGTTAAAGAAAAGAAAATCCACCACTACCTAAAATGCACACACACGTAACACAAAGACAGAAAATAAACACACACCAAACCCAGGTGGAAAAAGGCTACCTAAGTATGATTCTCAATCAGAGACAACTAACGACACCTGCCTCTGATTGAGAACCATACTAGGCCAAACACAAAAACCAACATAGAAAAACAAACATAGACTGCCCACCCCAACTCACGCCCTGACCATACTAAAACAAAGAATAAAATAACAGAACTATGGTCAGAACGTGACAATTATTCAACAATGCCATGGTTTAATTAACCAATAAGGTCTGACGGGATGTGGTATATGGCCGATAGTCCAGCACTGTGGACACATCATAATACCCATAAGACCTAGCCATTAATCCGGTAATGGTTCAAATTGTTTTTTCACCATTCATTTTTGCATCTACTTTAGCACTACTTCATATAAGGTCTGTGTTTCGTGTAGGCTTGTAATTCTCTCTCGGACAAGGTGAGCTTTATCAATATATTTGCCTCAATTTACAAAATATTGAAATGGTAATTAGCAATAGAGAAGACCTCAGCAAGACCACAAATTCCTGCTGGTAGCTCCTAAATATCATCTCTAGCTGACACTATCAGCTACCGTTCACCAGCGCGATCTGATCAGAGACCTTCTGTGTCCAATCCATGAACTTCTTACGTCCCCTTTCTCTGTCTTATCTAGCAACTGACTACACTTTAGCTAGCTAGTTAGCAGAGCGGTAGATCAAAAAATAGCCTAGATTACTGTTTGTACAGTATGTCGACTTCGGTGTCTATTTCAGACCTTATGTTATTTTTCAAGGATGAGCGTGAGCATTCAAAGGGGAGAAGACTACTATAAGTCTGCCCATGTGGAGAAGTGCAGCTATAGTGAGGGAAAACTTAGTACAAATAATACGATCCCATCAGTTTTCTATAGGCTAGGCTTACTATATTTATTCCTCAACTTTTCTAATGTTAAGCATATTGCTTATCTTTACAACAGGATTATAGCCTACCTGGCAGGCATGAAAATGAACCACGAGAAAAGCGTCCTACATTCGCTATTTAAGTGCATAGATGTATTTTTTCCGCTGCCCCTGTTTCGAGACAGGTGCATGATATTAGTTCATTCTGAATCAAAACAAATTTCACACATATATTATTTAGTATATGTAAAGACATGATTAAGTCTGATGGGTGACAATATTAGCCTATCATTTGTGAATGATGCCCAGCATAAGGCAATAAAATATGCCTTTTCTTTGCGACTTTTTCGAATCATAGTCACACACCTCATGTAGCCTAGCCCAAAGGTCTATATGTTTTAATAAAGTTAGTATCACACCTAATGTAGCCTAGCCCAAAGGCCTATATGTTTTATTAAAGTTAGTATCACACCTCATGTAGCCTAGCCCAAAGGCCTATATGTTTTAATAAGGTTAGTATCACACCTCATGTAGCCTAGCCCAAAGGCCTATATGTTTTAATAAGGTTAGTATCACACCTCATGTAGCCTAGCCCAAAGGCCTATATGTTTTAATAAGGTTAGTATCACACCTCATGTAGCCTAGCCCAAAGGCCTATATGTTTTAATAAGGTTAGTATCACACCTCATGTAGCCTAGCACAAAGGCCTATATGTTTTAATAAGGTTAGTATCACACCTCATGTAGCCTAGCCCAAAGGCCTATATGTTTTAATAAGGTTAGTATCACACCTCATGTAGTCTAGCCCGAAGGCCTATATGTTTTAATAAGGTTAGTATCACACCTCATGTAGCCTAGCCCAAAGGCCTATATGTTTTAATAAAGTTAGTATCACACCTCATGTAGCCTAGCCCAAAGGCCTATATGTTTTAATAAGGTTAGTATCACACCTCATGTAGCCTAGCCCAAAGGCCTATATGTTTTAATAAAGTTTGTATCACAGCTAAAGTGGCCAAATCATTTCTTAAAATGAAGCACATTAATCCGCTTTACAAGGGGTTTAGAGTCTAACTGGCATACATACACAACGTGTGAGTTTCAAGTTTGGGGAAGATCATTTTCACCATAAAAAATGCACCTTTTATAATAAAAGCATTACATGCATAATCGCATTTGTGGTCACCTTTGATAATGGTGTTTTCCCGCTAATGGAACATTCGTGCTTATAGCCTACTGCCATGTGCGTATTGCTGCGTTGATAATGTGAAGAAATAGCCTAACGGGTTGACTACACCATTTGCGTCTCGTGTGAGCATTGCAAAATACATTTAGAAATCTATATTATTCAATTATTGCACCCACACTGCTCATGCGCACCAACGAGCGCCTGCATTGCCAAGGGCTAAAATAGAAGTCAGTTCAATTTCTGACAGCAGATCGCGCTGCAAGTCCTACCTCTCTCATCTCCTCATTGGTTTATAGAAGCAGGTACCCACGTGCCATCTCCTCATTGGTTGTACCCACGTGGGTGACTGAAAGACGAAATAGGTCAGTGACTGTAATGCACGTAATTTATGAAAGTTGCCAATCGCAATATAAAGTCAAAAGAAGAAAAGGCCTGGGAGGAGGAGAGATGACTATAAACGATTTGGTTGACCGTTTTATGCGTGGATTAATTGGTGGAGTAGAGGACCTGGTGCATTTCAGGTAAAATAACAACTCAATGTTTATATCCCAGGACAAATTAGCTAGCAATTGCAAGCTAGCTAACTAAATTGCCATAAATGTTTAATGCTTTTCGACCTGTCCCCATATTAATAGAATTGGTTCAGAGTTTGTTTTGATATTTTAACCTGCGTGTCGTGATCGTGTTTGGTGTGGGGGGACAAAATAAATTTATGCACGATGGCGCATGATGGCACACGCTTGCAGCCGGTTTGGGCTCCGTGTAATAGTTTATCAACATTTAAAGCTAAACGTTCTGATCTGTTGCGTCAACTACATTACGTAAAAACGTTTTTTTGATGCTAGCGTTTGTATTAATTTGGGATCTATCGCATCCCAGACTGTGTTTTGAATATTTATTTATTGCATAGAATAGAATAGGTCAGCTTTTGTACTATGGTGGATAGTAGATTGACATAGGCTAGTGCTTCTGCTGTTCGTTAGGCCTACTCATGTTGTTGGCTGACGAATATGTGTGAAATTAGTTAGAATGGACCATTATCATGCACCTGTCTTGAAACAGGGTCAGCGGGAAAAAATACCTATCTATGCACTTAAATAGCGAATAGAGGACACTATTCTCATGGTTAATTTCCATGCCAGCCAGGTAGGCTATATTCCTGTTGTAAAATAAGCAATGTGCTTAATATTAGGAAAGTTGAGAAATTAATATAGTAGGCCTAGTCTATGTAACGCTGATGGGATCCTCCTCTTTTTAATAGAGGCCATCACTCTGTTTTCTCACACAATTGCATAGCCTATAGAAATGTTGCACAACATGAGCTCATGGGCTCTCATGAAGAGTTTGATTAGATTTTTGATTCATTTGCATTGATGTCAAAGTGATTACAGGGACAATAGAGTGCAGAGTACCAGGCAGTTAGCAAGTTTGGTAGGCTACTAATGACCATCAGCAACATCAGAGCTTGGAGAATCCTAATTACCATGACTAAACGGTCACGTGGAATTTGACTGCTTCATGTCTCGTGACTGCCGGTGTGGCGGTAATATGGTCACCGCAACAGCCCTAGTCATGCAGCCTATTTTGGTGGTTCACAATATCGGGCTTACGGATGTGGAATGCGAGTTGAGGAAGCCAGCCGTGCCCAACCAGGTGCAGTCAGTGGAGGACCTGTACCCAGTTGAAGACAACCCTCTGTCCCGAGAGCGCACAAACAAGGATCTTCAGTGGCCAAGGAACCATCTCCGGGGCAGGATCAGAGGGACGGCATGTCTCCTTGAACCTGAGGCAGAACATCAGCTACCCTCCCTGTCACCCTGTCTGTACCGGACCTCTTAATGATCCGCCCCTTTAAAAATAAAAAATAAACTGCAAAAATGACATACCCAAATCTTAACTGCCTGTAGCTCAGGCCATGAAGCAAGGATATACATATTCTTGGTACCATTTGAAAGGAAACACTTTTTCACAGTTTGTGGAAATGTGAAAGGAATGTAGGAGAATATAACACATTAGATTTGGTTAAAGATAATACAATGAAAAAAACAACCATTCTTTTGTAAAAATGTTTAACCAGCTTTGAAATGCAAGAGAAAGGCCATAATGTATTATTCCAGCCTAGGTACAATTTAGATTTTAGCCACTAGGTGACAGCAGTGTATGTGCAACGTTTTAGACTGATCCAATGAATCATTGTATTTCCGTTTAAAATGTTGTATCAAGACTACCCAAATGTGCCTAATTTGTTTATTAATAACTTTTCATGTTCAAAATTGTGCACTCTCCTCAAACAATAGAATGGTATTCATTCGCTGTAATGGCTACTGTAAATTGGACAGTGCAGTTAGATTAACAATAATTTAAGCTTTCTGCCAATATCAGATATGTCTATGTCCTGGGAAATGTTCTTGTTAATGCTAATCGCATTAGCCTGCGTTAGCTCAACCGTCCCGTGGAAGGGACATCCCAAAGAAGTTTTAAAAATAAGTGCACCTGGGGCATGCAGGCATCCTGGCTGGCATGGCGTGGTCAGCAGAGCAGCAGGAGGCTATATGTAACAGGGTTGGTTATGTTTCCACTTGCCTCTAAAGAAATGTGTATTTAATATTCAAGCATTATTATTGGTTGGTTCAACTCTGATGACAATAAGGTGTGTTGTGATTGGCCCCGCTTGCAGATAGGGTGAGATCGCGAACATCAGGTCTTCCCAGTATGAAAATGTGATGCAAGGGGTAGGTCACGTTCTGAATACTGTTTTATATTTTACAATGTGTACAAGTTTGCTGTAGGTTACTGATTTATACATGTGTGGGTATATGGTACCTTTTAGGGATTGAGGGGCTTTCTGGGATGTGCTTTGGCATATGATTGCTGTAAATACGTGTGTTAGCTAGCATACACCGATGTAATGGTCACATAAGCCCACTGCTAACACAATTGTCTTCATGCTACAGATTTTGCCATCGACAGCCATCAATATCGGTAAGCCCTGCACAACTAATGTGCTGTTTCCCATTTAACAACAGCAACAGAAATAAATGATGCGCAACTGGGACCACTGGCTGATGTGATTTATTTGGACAAAACACAACACAAGGAGAGTACGATTTACATCTGTTACACTGGTGCCGTGACTCGTCTTCGCCGGACGTCACGTGGAGGGATCCGAGACCCGGCTTCAAGAAGTACTCTGGTTGCTCATGCACACCAGAGGCCTAGGTTTCGCATTCTGCACAAGTGGAATTCTCAGGGAGCTCCTGATAGCATGAGTGAGTGGGGTAAATATAATGTACTGTTTATTACTTGTATGTGGTGATGCTATGATTATTTAGTGATGTAATTGTGCTGTTACGCTAGTAACCTTCCGAAGCCCATTAATGTGAGGGCGTCGCCATTTTCTACCACACGGTGGCGACAACTATTTATTAAGGCGTTTCTTGTTACTTTTCTGTGTTGATTCTTGGTCTTGTTAGACAACTACTACTGAACTTTTATTTTGAGTGCATTATGTTCAAGCTGATTTTATAGAAGTGTTCATATTAATTGTGATTTTTTACATTAAAAATAAAAAAATATATTTTTTAAATGCAAAGTTTTGGGAGGGGTAGGGGAGTTCTCATGTCTAACCCTTCACCGCCAGTGGGTAGGGGGGCACCAATTTATCCATTTACTTCCACACCTCTGGCTAGGCCAACGACACAGGCAAGTGTGCGCTTTCCACATGATTTAGAGCTACCTCAACTCAGTGCATTCAAACCTGTTTTACCTAGTCCTAGGAAGGAGGATGTGTCTGGATTTCCTGGCGGGCATTGTTAAGCAGATTAGGGTACTCCATAGGTGAAAATATTGCCTCTTGTTTGGAATCAAAGGCTATGGGAGATGGGGTGGGACAGAAGGTTGATTATGTTGGTGGTACCAAGGCTGGGACCAGCTCTAGTCTAAATGTAGTGGTGAAAAATGATGTCAGGGAACCAGTGTTTTTCAGGGGGGATGGTTAAGAGGAATGCACAGTGCATGAGTGGGAGGAGACCATGTTAATGTACATGCGGAACAAGGGCTATGGTGGGCAGGAGAGTTCAGATGAAATTTTGGGTAAGCTGTCAGGTCGGGCACGTGACTTGGTAAGAGTAAGCCTACGCAGTAACCCAGTTGACTTAAGCCAGGGCCCTAGACCGGTTTTTGACATTCTGAAGCATCACTTTAGCGACACAATCAACTCTGACATGCCCCTAGCTGATGTTTATTCTACTTTGCCAATGGAAGGGGGGACTCCATTTGATTACTGGATCAGACTAAACAGGGCCATAGAGGTGGCAGAGGACTGTTTGAAGAGGCAGAACAAGGAGCTAGACAATCCATCACGTGTTCTGACTGTCATGTTCATCAAGCACTGTCCGAACCCAGAGCTGTCATTGATATTCATGTGCAAACCATTGCATGAGTGGACTGCTGTGGAGGTCCATGGCAGGCTGGAGGAGTACCAGAGGAAGTGCAAGGCTCCACATCCCTTGCGGCTGGCCCCACTGGTCACCACACTGACGCAGGAAGTAAGTAGGCCAGTGTCAGCTGTTGCAAACTGCCCACACCCCTTGCAGTAGCCCACACATGGCTCATCCGAGGCATTGGATTGTGTGATGGGCATGCTTGAACGGGTCTTGGAGCAGAGGCCACAGCAACCTGTAGGCGGCTATGATAACCGTTTCCAGAGGAGGCCCAGGAGAAGGGAGAACCCGTCTTTGCAATGCAAAGTGTGTGGGGATGCGAATCACAACACAATGGATCATTGTTATCCACACCACCTCTGCTTCCTCTGTTATGCAGCTGGGCACACACGTCAAGAATGTCCTCGAACTTCATCGGTAACTCCCATCGCTCCATCAAACAGCAACACGACAAAAGCGGCAGGAGAACTAGCTGGCCCGCACGGGGTGGGGGGAAGTGCTGGGCCTTGTGAGGTGCCCCAATCAGATAGTGGTGTAGATTTAGAGTCAATATATTCAAATGTTTGTGATGAAATCAAGATATACAGAGAGTGCTCCACAATGAGGAACTCTTCTATACTAGTGTGTTACTGGGGGATATTATAGAGGTGAGCTCTATGATTGACAGTGGTTCTATGGCATGCAAAGCAGGTGTGCTCAAGAGTGGCTCCCTCAGTCTGACTGAAGTGGTGTTGGTTGGCTGCGGGGGGTTGAAGACCAAGCCTGTAGGTGTGTGTGAATTGAATCTGTCTGTGTTTGGCAGCAGTGTCTCTGTCCCTGTTCTAGTAGTGGAAGGCCAACGTGACGAGCTCATCCTAGGCAGCAATGTGATAAAACACCTCATCAGGGAGCTGAAGACGAACGGTGACTTCTGGGAGAAGATGTCATCATCCGAACACAATGGAGATGACAAACTGTTCCGTCTGCTGGCTAATGTAGAGAGATGGAAAGGAACCGAAGTGCCAGAAAGAGTGGGCACGGTAAGGCTGAAGCGGGCTGTCACATTGGAGCCCATGCAGGAACATTTAGTCTGGGGCCGGTTGTGTATGCCTCAAAATGTATCCGCGGGCAGTGCTGTCGTTATTGAGCCTACGAAGGCACGCACAAGACCGAAAAACATTCTAGTGGGGAGGACAGTAGCGACATTGTGGAGCGATGGCTGGGTCCCTGTCAAAGTTATCAATCCCTCACCAAAGCCAGTAACAGTGAGACGCAATGCCAAGATAGCGGGCATTTTTCCTTGCATGGCATTAGAGGACTTTGACACTGACTAAAATAAATGGGGCCACTGTCAAACCGGTCCCCCTGGTGCAACAGGTACACAAAATGGATGACAATCCAGACTTTGACAATGGTAGTGGAGATAGCTTGACCGTTGACAGTGCCGTCAAACCACACAGAGTGACAAGTGAGATGTTGCACGAGTTAGGGCTAGGCGACATTGACATTGAGTCCACTCAGTTGTCGCAACAGTGTAAGGCCAGGCTAGTTCAGCTAATAGCCCGCTATGAGTCTATTTTCTCCCAGCACAAACTAGATTGTGGGAAGGCTACTGGATATGTCCATCACATCAGACTCAGTGACACTAAGCCTTCTAGGCTACCTTACCGTAGGCTCTCCCCTAACCATTATGACAAGCTCAGGCAGGACTTGGATGAGATGGAAGAGCGAGAGATAATCAGAAAATGCAGTGAGTATGCTTCCCCGCTCGTGCTGGTCTGGAAGAAGTCTGGTGATCTGAGACTGTGTACAGACTTCCGATGGCTCAATGCTCGCACCGTAGAGGACGCTCACCCTCTACCTCACCAAGCTGATGCTCTAGTGGCCCTGGGTGGCAATGCCTTCTTCTCTACAATGGATTTGACCTCTGGCTACTACAATGTGGAGGTGCACGAAGACGACAAGAAGTTTACAGCTTTCACTTCTCCTTTTGGGTTATATGAATATAACCGTCTCCCACAAGGACTATGCAACAACCCAGCTACATTCTTGAGGATGATGTTGAGCATTTTTGGGGATCAGAATTATTCTAGCCTTCTATGCTACCTGGACGACGTGCTGGTTTTTGCCCCAACTGAAGAACTTGGATTGCAACGCTTGGAGTCCGTTTTTGAGCGTCTCAAAGCCCATAATATGAAATTGTCTCCAAAGAAATGCCATTTCATGAAGAGGTCAGTGCGGTTCTTGGGGCATGTCATCAGTGACGGAGATGTGGCCACAGACCCAGAAAAAGTGAAGGCTATTGCAGGGATGACAGAGAAGGATCTCATGGAGGATAACACGGACGTGCCCTCCCAGGGAAAGATTCGGTCCTTTCTCGGAATGATAGTCTATTACCAGCAGTTCATTGAGGGGTGCTCCACCATCGCTAAGCCGCTGCATGGGCTGACAACTGGGACGAAGGCACCACGCCAATGGAAAGGCAAGAGGAAAAGAGGAATACATAGGAAACTTACAGCAGCAGACTGGACTAGTGAGTGCAAACAGGCCTTTAGTCAGTTGAAACAAGCTCTCCTCGATCAGGTCATGCTAGCCCACCCTGATTTTAGTAGACCTTTCTTGCTGTCTGTAGACGCATCTAGTAATGGATTAGGTGCTGTCCTCTCCCAGGTGCCAGAGGATGGGTCTGCAGCCAGACCCTTAGCATTCGATAGTAAATCACTTACTTATGCACAGTCAAAGTATCCTGCCCATAGGTTAGAGTTTTTTGCTTTACGCTGGGCCGTCGGTGAGAAGTTTAGTCATTGGCTAAGGGGCCAGCCTTTTACTGTATGGACAGACAACAACCCATTAACGTACATCCTGTCTAAGCCCAAATTGGACACCTGTGAACAGAGATGGGTTGCTAAACTCGCTCCATTTGAGTTTGACATCAAGTACATCCCCGGTCCCAAAAATGTAATTGCCGATGCACTCAGTAGACAGCCATTCGTGCAGCTGAGCGCTCTCCACCGCATCACAAGGGTTCCATACAAGGCCTTTGTTGGAAGAAGCTGCGGGAGTACATGCTGAGAAGGTGCAAGATGTGTTCCGCTGGTCGAACCACTCATTCGACCTCGAAAGCTGCTCACCGTCAATTGAGGCAGATGCCAGTGAAATTGTCATGGACTGCCAAACTACCTCCTATCCTTCTCCTGGTTCTCTGTCAAAGGAAGCGGTGTCGGCAGTCCTGAGGTCGCAATGGGAGGCTGGTCTACAGAACTGTGCGCTGCTACTGCCTCAGCTCACTCAGTCACTGGTGCCATCTGAGATGTCAGATGTGAAAGTGCTATCCCGTGACGACCTGATATCAAAGCAGCGCCAGGATAACGCACTCGCCAGAGTTGTCTTCTACGTGGACAGGGGCCGTAGACCTTTTAGGAGGGAATGTGACCATGAACCACTCGAGGCTCTGCGGATTCTGAAGACCTGGGAGAAGCTCACTCTGAAAATGGGTGTACTATATCGCGTTGCCAAAAGTTCGCTGTCAAAGAAGAAGACGTACCAGTATGTAGTACCCACCTCAATGAGGGCGTCAGTTTTGAAGGGTGTCCACGATGAAGCCAGTCATCAGGGGCAACACCGGACGTTGTACTTGATGAGACAGAGGTTCTTCTGGCATGGTCAGGAGTCCGATGTGAGAGAGTATGTCGAGTTGGTGTGTGTGGACTTCTGGTTTGCTGAAGACTCCAACAACAAGTCCTTGGATGTTCTGGTCGTCACTGATCATTTTACTAAGATGGCCCATGCCTTCTTGTGTCCGAACCAATCAGCTAAAGCAGTGG
Source organism: Oncorhynchus nerka (assembly GCF_034236695.1). Classification (NCBI taxonomy): domain Eukaryota; kingdom Metazoa; phylum Chordata; class Actinopteri; order Salmoniformes; family Salmonidae; genus Oncorhynchus; species Oncorhynchus nerka. The sequence continues at coordinate 26,826,588 of NC_088398.1, forward strand.
CCCTTCAGCTGTGGAACAACATCTTCTGTGTGTATGGTTTTCCTCGTTGTATCCACTCTGACCAAGGGGCCAACTTTGAAAGTAAGTTGATTGCTGAGTTGTTGAGTGCTGCAGGAGTCCAGAAGTTGCACTCCCTACCATCCGATGGGGAACGGGGGAGTCGAAAGGTTCAATAGAACGCTGGGAAACATGATCAGGGCTTTACCTACAAGAGTGAAGCATAGGTGGCCCCAGAAGCTGAAGTCGTTGACCTTCGCCTACAACTTTGCAGTCCATGAATCCAGGGGCCACACCCTTTTCCAGTTGATGTTTGGGAGAACCCCACGTCTGCCTGTCAACATGATGTTTGTTACGGTGCTACAAGACTCAGAGGTTGTACACTATGACGAGTACATCAAGTCCCTGGCGAGAAACCTGAGGGAGGCCATGGAGACGGTACAGGTGTCGGCAACCAAACAGCTGAAGAGGCATGCGGGCCTCTACAACAGGAAGATCAGAGGAGCTCCAGTGGAGGTCGGTAATCGGGTGCTGCTGGTGAATAAGGGTGAATGTGGAAAGAGGAAGCTGGCGGATCGTTGGGAGAACAACCTCTATATTGTTACGGAGAAGTGACATCCACATCTTCAAGATACAGAAGATGTCGACTGGCCAGGAGAAAACGGTCCACCGTAATCTGATAATGCCTGTAAACTTCTTGCCTCTCCCTGACACTGCCTTGGAGACACCTAATACGGGAGACCGTGAGGATCCGAGTGAGGAGATGGAGGACTCATCCATGAACGATATACCAGAAATGGACATTGGTGAGAGGACTAGTGTGTTAGTATCAGAACAGACCTCGGGGGAAGCATAGCCGGAGCATTCTGAAAAAGAAACCCCAGATGTGCTGGAAGATGGGCCACTGGCGAGGGACCCTCAGAACTCATCACATTCTGAGGGTGCCACTGGTGGCACAAGCATGTCAGAGCTAACCTTTGGAGAAGAAATGTCCGAAACCTCTGAAGAAGGCATTCTGAAGATGCCGCTGGTAGCACAAGCTCCAGCAACAGTCACAGAACCCTTGACCTTGACTATCCACCGATTGTAGACAGTGACCCACCAGTGGTGGTTGTAGGTGAACAGGCTAAACGTAATGATAACTCTGTTAGGCCTGTCAGGTCAGGGGTTGGCCGGGTTAGGAAACGCCCAGTGAGACTCATAGAGGACTATGCAGACACAGGGGGTTTTTTCATACAGAATTCATTAGGATACCTGTGTGGGTGTAGGATTAGAATCCAAGTCTGTAGCCCTTTTTACTTTTTTTTTTTTTACTTTCAAGAGACCCCATATAGGTAATGGGTCAAGTAGACCAATGATTTTCTGTCTGAGATTCTTATTGTCACTGAGTTTACTGAACATGTAACAGGCATATTTTCCTACAGGGTCTTTGAATTCCCCTAATTCTCTTTAGAGAATAGTCTTTGCACTGGAATATTTGGTGACATATGAATTGCAAGGTATTGCATACCTCATTTTGTTTCTTTATAGTATGCAAGTGTAATTCAGTGGGCGAGAATGTAACAGGGTTGGTTATGTTTCCACTTGCCTTTAAAGAAATGTGTATTTAATGTTCAAGCATTATTATTGGTTGGTTTAAACTCTGATGACAATAAGGTGTGTTGCGATTGGCCCCGCTTGCAGATAGGGGGAGATCGCGAACATCAGGTCTTCCCAGTATGAAAATGTGATGCAAGGGGTAGGTCACGTTCTGAATACTGTTTTATATTTTATATTTTACAATGTGTACAAGTTTGCTGTACGTTACTGATTTATACATGTGTGGGTATATGGTACCTGTTAGGGATTGAGGGGCTTTCTGGGATGTGCTTTGGCATATGATTGCTGTAAATAAGTGTGTTAGCTAGCATACACCGATGTAATGGTCACATAAGCCCACTGCTAACACAGTTGTCTTCATGCTACAGATTTTGCCATCGACAGCCATCAATACCGTTAAGCCCTGCACAACTAACGTGCTGTTTCCCATTCAACAAAAGCAACAGAAATAAATGATGCTCAACTGGGACCACTGGCTGATGTGATTTATTTGGACCAAACACAACACAAGGAGAGTACGATTTACATCTGTTACATATACGGCAGGCAACAGTTGGACAGCGCACCAACCCCAACTGGCACACCATGAGGAGAGGGAGGTTAACTGACAGAAATGATGGAGCAGTGGTTAGGGCCAAGTGCATTACTCTGTCGCTGCTATAAAAAAAAGGGTCCTCAGATCAGTCATTTGGGTGGGATGTTGTCTGTAAAGTGGGCTACAGATAACGAAGAGGAGGGCATCAAGGCATTCAAATGGCTACAGGGATGGATATGCAGGAGTCCGGGCTTTAGATCACGGGGTCTGGGATCCTGGGTGCCTCACCGGAGGGTCTGGTGGGCACCACAATAGTGGTGGAGGTCAAGTGTCCCTATGGTGCATGGGACCTTACAATTGAAGAGGGAGTGAGGGAGGGTCTTACTGGCACAAGGTCCAAGGTCAGCTCCACATCACCGGAAAGGACATCTGCTTCTTCATTGTGTGGACCATCAAAGCATACATCACAATCCCCATCTAGTGTGACAACCTCTGACAGACTCATATTGCTCCTCCTGTCAGTACCAGTTTTCTGTTGAATTTAAACGTTCACTGACAGGTGCACAACCATTTGCCATTATTTTCTCTTTCAGAAACTGACACATTCCTTTGCCGGATACAGCATTACTACAAACGATTAAACCATTCTCCCAACACAGTAAATAGACCAGTAGTTTATGTAAAATATTTGACCGTATGGGTAGGCTACAGTAGCCTATTACTGTGCGATATAGCAGGGGTTCACAAACGTTTTCACTCAGGTCATCCAGCATTGGGGAACATCAAACTGTTCACACCCCTCTTGTTGGTGGAGAGAACATTTAGTAGGTTTAAAGCTTATTTCTTGCAATTCCATACATCACGCTGGTTCTTATCCCCCCCCCCCCCCCCCCCGGGCTCCTGCGCGACCCAATGTTGGTGGCTATTCAGTCCCTCCTTTGCACTTTGGCGGCTCATTATAAGGGGTGATCCATAGTGTCTACCTGCCTGAAGACTAAGATCAGCATCTTGCTGTCCTCCCACGAGTGTGACTGGAGGGTCGTGGCTTGTGAAGATGTATCAGCCGTCTTTAAAACCTCTGTGCCCAGGCTACACTATATTTTTCCATCGCAGAGTTTGTGCTAGTATTCACAATTTTTTTGCGCCCCCTCAGGAGAAGAGAGCTTCATAATTACATCTCTTAGATTGGTGGCTGTGGTCATCCGCCATCCCACTGATCCCATTGATTATAATCAGTAGCGATTTTAGCATGTAAATCTTGGTGGGGCAAACTCAAAAAAATTGTTTAGATGCATGCCAGCAAAGCCACTACACAACACTACATTAATTGGACTATAACAGTGACAAACGGTGTCCACAAGCTGTCCCAACACCTTCCACTGCAGAACAGTTCATTGGGTCTTATTTACTACCTTTTGAAAATAACATGTGACTGACTTGCTTAAACAAATGTGGTTTGAGATGTAACTTTGGCATAAGGGGACGAGCAGATAAGAGGCAATCCGCAATTTAGATTAAGACATGAATGAGCAAGCTAGGACTGACGCAGTCAATAGAACTATTTCAGCACTTTTGAAATGTACAGCGACAGAATTCATAACATGGGCCTTTCTTACAGTATTGTCCCTGTACGCCAAGTCAAAACCATAGGATAAATAAAGGGGTCATGAAACAATGAAAGCTCTTACAATATTCAATGAGATGTCACTAAAACAGGCTATAGGCAACAAAAAAATGGTAAGTATTCAGACCCTTTACACAGTACTTTATTGAAGCACCTTTGGAAGTGATTACAGCCTCCAGTCTTCATGGCAGAGGCGATTGCAGCATGTAAATCTTGGTGGGGAAAACTTCCAAAATTGTTGCAAGGAAGGGGGCATTGAAGGTGCTTAGAATATTCATTGACATTTCTCCAAAACAGGCTGTAGGCTACATGTGCACCAACAAGTCAGAACAGTAGGCTAAATGAGGGGGAAATGGACCAAATTAGTCAGATGAGGCACATGGGCTACTAACCGCTTACGACACTACATCCATTACTTTCTTAGCTACAGATCTCCCTGGCATATTACATCATTTGACAGCTTCAGAGTTCAAGGTGAGAAGAAGCCGCTAGAGAAAATAGGATAGTGTTTGACCTTTATAAACAGCTCCACTTTAAGAATGCTGCTGAAGAGAAATATATTTAGTTTATGATATTGGTGAGTTGGTGTCGCTTAGTGGACATGTGAATTGCACCATTATCTACATGAACGCTCAGGAGTTTGGCATCATGTTACCAAAGTACCACCACCAGATACTGTAGTCTGACAGGCTTTACACATGAGTAGGAATGCAGCCTCGTAGCACTCAAGATCATGCAGTGTCCACAGACATAAAATAAAAACAAGACACAACTAGTCTAAAACCTTTTATTACAACATTTCCTAGGCCCCCACCCTCTCAGTCGGCCATGACCAAACATGGACATGTAAATGGACGCCTCCCTCCTGACCGGAGGGGATCATGTGTTCTATGGGAAGGGCTAAACCATAGAACATAGTTACAAAGACTCAGCTTTAGTACAAAGGCAAGTGAATCGGATTGACGTTGCTAGTTGACACTGTATACATAAAAGCTTGTAAACTTCCAAGTAAAAGGCATGGGTTGTTCCATCCAGAAAGGTGTTGTCAAGCGCAGTCCCTTTAAAACAGTAGTGGAGGCCAGTACAAAAAAAACACACCATCTCAGTGGAACGAACACCTTTCACTGCTGTATAGTATGCTAGTCAATCTGTCCCTTTTCTTTGAGACATTCAACCAAAAAAAGGAAACAGGTAAAGATATTGTCACAAATACTTGAATAAAAAAGGGAAGGGAGTTCTAGGTGCCGAGTTGAGGATGATTGTTCACGTTTCATCTGAATGGAGTTGGCCTTAAATATGGACATGGGTCTGACCACGTCAGGGTTTTTATTGCTTGGCGTTGATGATGTCAACGAACTCTGGCTTGAGTGCAGCGCCGCCAACCAGGAAACCGTCCACATCCTTCATGCCTCCCAGCTCCTTGCAGGTGCCACCTGTCACGGAACCTGAGAAGAGAGGACATATATGAGTGAGGAATGGATTTATGAGAGAGAGGGACAGAGTGGTGGGGAGAAAAAGAGTCCACTGTACGCACCTACCACTGCATGTCCCGGACTTGAATTAGATTAGCTATGCAATGACTAAACCTATTAATCCCCACTTTGGTGGTCGTGGCATTAACAGCTTAAGTGTGTTTAAACGTGAAGCAGATGAGCGGTCTCACCTCCATAGATTATCCTGACAGAGTTGGCTACTGCCTCAGACACATTGGCCTTGACCCACTGCCTCAGTTTGTCATGAACGTCCTGGGCCTGAGAGACAAAGATAAGAAATAAAAGATTCAAATAAAAACATGAATATGGGTTCCAAAGTCCAGTATGTTCTGACTTCAGTCTTCAATTTAGTGATGAATCTCAAATGGACAACACATTCTGCTCTAGTCCAGACTGAATATATACCGTATGAAGAGATTCAGGCTTTTAGTCACGTCCCCATCGGTCCCATGGTCTTTCCATTGAGGTCATACAATTGTAAGGACGACAATAGAAGAAACTTACCTGGGCGGGGGATGCGGTCTTGCCGGTGCCGATGGCCCACACGGGCTCATAGGCCAGAACAACCTTGGACCAGTCCTTAATGTTGTCTGCAAACAGAATTAACATGATGAATACAGTACTGCATTCACATTAATAAAAAAGGGAGAACTCAAAATGGACAAAGTGCCATCATGGACACTAGATATAACCAAGACAACCATGTAATACACTGTACATACAGTAATTGCAAATTCATTGCTTGCTTTCCAGATACAAAAAGGCCTATGCAGTTTATACGATTGTTACATATATTACTGACATGGTTCTTGACATGTTTAAATGTAACAGTATAGACTTTACGTCTATCCCCTCGCCCCGACCTGGGCGCGAACCAGGGACGCTCTGCACACGTCAACAGTCACCCTCGAAGCATCGTTACCCATCGCTCCACAAAAGCAGTGGCCCTTGCAGAGCAAGGGGAACCACTACTTCAAGGTCTCAGAGCAAGTGACGTCACCGATTGAAACGCCACTAGCGCGCACCACCTCTAACTAGCCAGCCATTTCACATCAGCTACAGAAAGGTCAGGGCCCATTTTCAAAGATATAAAATGCAAACTGATCCTAGAGCAGCACTCTGATAACATGTGTACGCCTGAGCAGAATCTGTGGTCCTGTGTAACACTCATGATGAATCAGTGATTTCAGTGACAGTTACGATACCTGCAAAGTGCTTGGTCTGTGCGTTGATGACCTTCTCTGTGATGCCAGCCTCCCGCTCGTCCAGCTTCTCACCAATGCAGGCAATGACACCCAGGCCATTCTCCAGGGCGTGGGCGCACTTCTGACCAATAAGCTGTCAGGACAGTTAACAATATTACAACAACCTGTCTGATTGGCTAACATTTCCTCTACTTGATCAACACCTTGAGTGTTTATCAAAAAAATAAATATAAAAGAGATTCAAATGATTTGTCACTGCTCCTCAAATTATGTCATTTTAAAAAGGTCAATTCACTGTTGAAAGACATAATCCAATACTGTGTAATGGCCCTGTTCTTGTGATAGTCTTTGGAGGTGGCAGACGACTCCTCCCAAGACGACACATTCATAAACAAGAGCACTCCATCAAATAAGCCATTTACCGCATCAGTCTCTCCAAAGACCCAGCGCCTCTCAGAGTGGCCAAGGATCACCCAGTGCACGCCAACATCCTTGATCATCGCAGGGCTGAGGAGAGAAAGAGAAGGGGCATAAAGGAAGAGCGAGAGAAGGGGAAAAGAAAGTAGTGTGTGAAAGGAGATTTAGTTTGTTAAAAATCGGTCAGCCTACAATGTTTGGTTCAGTAAAGCACGAGAGTCCTGAAGACACTAGCATGCGCAGTTACAGGTCATGTCCATTACCTGATCTCCCCGGTGAAGGCACCACCCTTGACCTTGTAGCAGTTCTGAGCGGCCACTCCGATCTTAGGGTCCAGCTTGGCCCTGGCGAACTCAAGGTAGATTGATGGGGCGCCGCAGACCACCTCTGCAAGCACCGAGAGAGAACCAACACGGTCATGTACTGACCACTATTCTCAGGGTTTAAATAGCAGACCGACTAACACTGGACCAGTTTGTATTCTTAGAGGTGAATCCTAAATTCCACTTAAGTTAAAATTCTCACCTCAGTCGTCATGCATTGATGTCAACGTGTGAGACAAAGTGAAATTTCTAAGTGGAAGTCAGGATTTGCCCCTTGATGTTTACATGGATGCCCATGTTACAGTAATCTCTTCAGAAAAACTTAAGTAGGATGGGTACACAGTGATTGGTGATATCGAGTATCAGTGGTGACAAATCCATGTAGTGCCCCACTACTATTCACTTCAGTATATAAAGCAACAAGGCCTACCGATCAAAATTATTCAGCCTATTTGATCCACTGTGTTGGTTATACAGTCCAATACCTGAGTCTGCAACATTAGTACACACTGTACAACTGGGATATCCCTAGTGTTGTGGCGTACAGTAGGCATACACTGACATTAGCAACGTAACTGTATCTTGGGGTTAAGTGAGTCTATATTAAACCTCCAATCACTATTCCCTCTGCAAAGGTCATTTATCCCTGCCAACAGTCAGTCCCCCGCTGCAAAAAGGTCCTAGTTCAACCACCAAAAGGTCACTAGAACTCAACTCACAAAAGTCACATTCTGCTGGGGTCGAACAGGACCTTATAAGTTCAAAGGTCAACCACAGGATAAAGAATTTAAAATACTCTGCAGGTTCATAAAACGGCCCAGGGAAGTAGTGACTGAATATTGACTTTACATTTCTAGAAAGAGACACATGGGAAAAGCCTACGCGAGTTTGTCATCTGCTGGCACATGCAGCGTCCTGTTTCATGCGTCAGTCAGTGTGTACTGTGCAGACGAGTTGTAAGGGGCGGCCCTTTCTGTGGGGTGAAGTCCGTGGCTGTACACTGAAATGTAGGCTACTACACGGACAGAACGTGTCCTTATATTTGCTGCTCCATGGAGTGCGCAATAAACACCCATGTGCGTATCCTGCAAAAAAAGGACACAAAATGTGACTAAGTACCTTTAGCCTGTTCTTGAACCGGAGCTCAAATGCAAACAGGGCATATTGCATTTACGCGTCTGTGGCAATTTGAAAATCCACGATAGAGAATGGCGGAAGCAACATCTTCATGGCGGAGAACTCAATCATTTTATTGGTTAATAATGTTGGGCATATATTAGTTAGTGTCTAACGGTATAATGTATTTCTACATTAAAGTATCGTGGTGGTGCAGTGAACCACAGTTGGTCCTCCTGGTAGTTATATGAACAGGGATCGCGATCGGATGGCTCATTATAATACTACATCAAAGAACAGACATTTCGCCCCTCGCTTGCGCCAGACAGTAGTGGTTACGTGCTGTTCGGAACGTACGCCCACTGACAAAAATCCACTTAACAAGTCATGTTCTTCTACCCTAGTTCGTTTTAAAATACTGGTTGAAATCCCCTGACAATGGCTTTCTCTGGTTGCAAAGGAGTATAGTGGGCTTCAGTACCAAAATAGGCATAGGCCTATGTATTCTGCATTGGTGATCTGTTCGACAAATTGTCGCTATCGCACCACAATTAGACCACAATTGGGGTCAGGGTATCCTATAATTTAAAACCCCTGTGAAAGTGGCAATAAAAAAAGGGACCTACCGGAGTATAGCTGGGTTAACCACCCATTGATTCGTGCACTGATAACAGAAAAAGGACCTTCCTTATTCTTTGTTGTTTCACAATACAAGTGTGCCGTGCGATTGTCATCTCAACTGAATAGGCTACACCAGGCAACCCAATACGACAAGTTACACAATTTCAAAGATCAACTGTCTACTACACGAGTCAGACATTAGCACGCACCGGTGTTGGGGTCGAGCTTCGCAGAGTTCAGGGTTTTGATGAGTTCGCCCAGGCTTGCCTTGTCGCCATTCATCTTCCAGTTACCACCGACGAAGAATTTTCTGGACATATTTGCAGTTTGGGGTCGTTCCTCGGCCTTAAAACAGAGCTAGATGGACCTACTTCAGGGAGAAGCGCAACTACTCGTGAGCAACTCACTGTATTTATTATCACGGGCCACGTAACCCCACCTCTCAGTTTGTTCTATTGGTTTACAGAGACACGCCCAGAAAAACGTTTCTTTATGTACAATGGTAGCCTTTTATTTCAGTAGAATAAAGAATCTAGGCTCCAATTTCACAAAAAATGTTCTTCAAATTAGGCTATCTTTGTTTTAAGCATGAAAATAATATTTATGTTTCAGTATATGGGGATGAAATACATTGAAAACATGTCGAACATTCTCACAGAGAACCCACTGAAAATGTGCGGTTATCTCAAATAAATGGCCATTCTTACAAACGGCGAGCAGGGCCTGCGAAATCGAATCAACCCATTCTCACGCAGGAAAGCTGAGAGAATTCAGCGGGTTGATTGGCTAGCATTCAATCTTGTAATTTGCATACCCAGCATGCATTTCGCATTTATTTTAGGCCATCTGTCTTTAAAATGGCTTTTTTTTAAACAACAAAACAAGCCATATTATGTAACATTACAACATGTTTGTCTTTTAATAATTTAATAATTATTAAAAATATTTTTTGTACGCATGATTGGAGCTAACTCTGGCACAAACACTGACGGTAAAACCTACAAGAACGCTTGTGACCTTCAAATGGTTATGGAAAATTTGCTCTTTTAGTATTTGTCAAGTAGGCATCTTCAATTGAAGAAGCCCCCGATCTCTGTTGAAAATAGACGATACATTTGACCCTTCTGTTACAGATTGAAGGAGAGTGTATATTTACGCAGTAAGGCATAAGGGTGTGGTACAGTGACCTTATACAACAAACCCCCGAAGTGCCTTATTGTTATTCGAAACGGGTTACCAGCGTAATTAGAGTAGTGCATATACATGTTTTGTCATACCCCTGGTCTGTCAGCCAATCAACATTCAGGGCTCGAACCACCAGGTTTATAATTGGGAATCACTCACTCACTCACTGTATGTTTTAAAATCCTGAATGGTGCAGCGGTCTAAGGGACTGCATTGCAGTGCTAGAGGCGTCACTAAAGACCCGGTTTCGATCCCGGGCTGTATCACAACCGGCCGTGATCAGGAGTCCCATAGGGCAGCTCAGAATTGGCCCTGCCTACGTCAGGTTTCGCTGGATAGGCCGTCATTGTAAATAATAATTTGTTCTTAACTGACTTGCTTAGTTCAATAAAGATTAAATACATAAAAAATTAAATCATGGGGTAGTAATCCTGATGTAGATTTGAACACTCAGTGATGTCAACCCAGCACATTAGCTATTAGTTACGCCAAAAGATCAGAATATCTTGACGAGGTTTCTATTATTGTGTTAAGTTTGCTCCCTTTCTTCGGAGTGCGCATCCTTACGCTTTACTCAAGTAAATTCCTCACACCGGCACATTTGGGATGTGCTCTCGATGGCCACAACTGGAGGCCATCCCACTTCTTACACCACTGTAGCAAAGTCTGATTTGTAGTCCAGACTGGTGCTTGAACCAACTGTCAACCCAACACCTGCCCTCTTGATACAATAGGCCTATTTTCATTTTTGTAAATTTACTGATGCTGACAAATTGATAGTGTTGGTACAAAAACTGGAACTGAAAACTGATGCTGACTAAACAAGTAGATCATCTCTATCCTCCTTTTCATTTCTTTGTACATGTGAATAAATCCCACTGTAGACAATATGCACCCCACCATGTGGCTTTCATCTGTCCTGTCATTTCAGATCATCAGTGCAGAAGAGTGCAGAAGATGAGGGGTGAAGTCAGGTAGAGAAGCCGATTCAGGCTATTAAACTGTGTCACCTTGTACATGATCTGATCAATCTTGAACAGTTTACCTTCCCCAAATTCTAGGCCCATTTTATGATATTTACAGCCATTTCTGATCATTAAATTAATACTATTGTAGTGTTTCCAGGGGCAGAGCGAGATTTCGAGGCACAAACAGGTTTCCAAAGGCTACGGTTTGGGGAGCGGTAATCGTTTTTTAGAAAGGTCACGTTTGTTACCTACCTCAACTGAACGGGAAGCAAGTCCTTGTGCTTCACCATCTTTCAGGGCCCAAGCACACCCGTCCGTGCTTTCGGGGGCCGTTACAGGTCATCCCTATCCCACTTCTGGCACAACTGTGGTGTTAATCTATAATTATAATGCCCACAAATTCTTGAAGAATAGCACTTATAAATGCCTCACTGTACAGCTTCAAAATCAAGTTAAAACTGTCATGTTGTTGACCTCATGTCATGCACATGTCATGTCAGTACCATACATTGCAACATCTATGAATTTAAGTGTCCAGCCCCATCCCTCAGTTTAGGCCTATATAGAAAATCGAGTGGCTGAATAACGTTTTTGTTGTTTTTCGAATTAAAGAGTGGGCCTTTAACCATTGGGGGAACACGAAACTGGTGGTGCATGCACTTGCCTGGGCAAACATGTAATTCCTCACTCACACCACACGGGGGGGATTTTACACCACTGTAGAGCAGCACTGACAACAGAATGCAATATGATATTAGGCAGTGAATGTAGGCAAATATTTTCTACTGTATTGATGGTGTGTATATACAACCTAATGTATTTTTGCCCACAAAAAAAAAGTTTTATGATTTTCTTAGCAATTGAAGATCAAAATGCACTATATCACAACAGCAGTAGGCTGCATATTATTGTACTTGAGTGAGAGAGGTTGGAGTAGATTGAACAGATGTTGCGAAATTTGGGGGCAAAAGAGATTGAAGGTCGATGTGGTGACAAAGGGGAAGAATGAACATTAAATAAAGAGGAGGGGAAAGGGGTGGGGGGAGCGCTGAATCGACAAGGGCAGATAAAGGAGAGAGTGGAACGCTCACGAAGGTACACATCTACGGAATCACCAGAGCCACTTCCGCCCACACGAAAGATGGCGGCTCCCTTGATGGAGAAATTGTCGGAATCTTTAGGTTCCCCAGAACCTGCGGTTCGACTGATTCTGTCCGTTTTAGTCGGTGAGTTCAATTTCGTCATCTCTGACAGCTTTCAGTAGACGCTCTGACATAACCATGTGTCAATGTAATATTGAGTTACACCTTTAAAACAGTGTAACTACACACACACTCCGCTAAACCTGGTAACGTTAATGATGTCTCTTGCTCAGCTGCAGTGACTAGCCAGTCTAACGTTGGGCTAGCTAGCGAGTAGACCCGCTGGCAAGCGAAGGATTACAGTAGCCAAATGCACTTAGCTAGCCTTGTGTTTGACAAGCTGACAATGACAGACGGGCTGCAAGGTTGAGCGTGCACAAGACTTCGCACAATGCATTCTTCTCTGCTGACTGTCAGAAAAAAACATTATTTTAATGTTTTTAGCTAACGTTAGCTAGCTAGCGATTATAGCAGACGAGGTTACTACAAGCGGTCGTGGCATACGGACGGGTTTACTTTACAATGGTCGGTTTATCCCGGTGGGCCGGGTGTCTTGTCATCTCTGAACTTTGCTCTGACACATGAGCATGTTTTTCTACTGAAGTCACATATGCTGGGATTGACTAACAAATAGTGCAGTATAACAGTTACGTTCATTTGCCTTAATTCAATTGCAGTTGCTTTTCAGTTTCTGGGACCCTGATGATTTATTCTTGCTGTAGCCTATAATTGTAGATATCTTACCTTTGGCTCATATTGACAATCTTGTAAATGTTTAGAATTTATATGAACTACAATACTGCCTTTTACCAGTCATCATTGTGATTGTGACACATTGACGGTATCAGATTGCAAGTCCTCCCCACCTCTATACTTTATGGAAGTAAATTTTAAATGTGATTACAAGCTTTTAATTCTGGTGCCAATGTCTACCCTTGTCAGTTACACACACACCAGAAAACTAAGTGGGGGTGTGTGCAGAGTGGTTAAATTGGGGGGGTGCACTAACCTTAACGATATGCACCAAAAACTCATATGACAGCAAAACTACAGGCTCTTAATTAATAAACTGCTGCCATTGGCAGTTGTTAACCCAATTTCTAAACATCCAAATAGCATGTGATTTCTGTGTTATGGTCAGATAATGACATTCCAGTGGAGTGACTTTTCATATTTAAACATGATAAGTCATTCTGCTTTAGGCATAACCATTTTGAGCTGAATCTCTCTCACTTAATTTGAAGTGTCCAGGAAACTAAAACCTCAACGATTGGTCAGTGTTTCCAGAATCTTTTTGTATTTTTTTTTTAGCAGTAAAATGTAAAATGACTGTGGGAAGGTCAGTTCTGGTGCCTTTTTAAAAGGACATTCCACTACCATGTAAATTGAATAAAACGATGCTAACACCATCTAAAATAGAATTTGCCCCTCCAGCCCAAAACATAATGGTCCATATTATCATGATCTGGCAGGTGCGCTATTTAGCAAAAAGCGTTAGGCTATCACCTGGCTATAGCCCAACTGATGCAGTATGTTGGCTAATAAATGGGCTGAAGAATGGGATTGCCCATCTGCATTTACCCCATTAGGTTAAGAATTAGCTACATCGCAAACTCTAAACATGATCTTGTTGCTAGTTAGCATCATATTGATGACTTGAATGTCCCAAAAATACAATGTATACACTGTACAAGTATGTTACTGTAAATTCCAAACAACTTTTGTTTAGTGGTATTACAGTAAACTTTACAGTAAAGTATTGTTAAACCAGATTATTTAGAATTGACAGTAACTTACAGGTAAGTTACAGGACATTTATTTTTAAAGTGTAGGCCTACCTGTTACACCTGACCCATGTTACATTTGGCCCTTATCTCCTCTATGCCCTTATCTCCTCTCGTGAACAGTGAGGGCTAAACGCGCCTAAGCCATTCTGCCCACTCCACTTTGAAAATGGTACAGTTAACAAATGTGTAGGATTTGAGAAATAATAAATACAGTAGTAATGGAAAGCTGGGATCCCCTTTTTTTAACAGTTGCCATTAACCCCTTTCAAATGTGTAGTTGTGATGGTGCAATGCACTGTATGCCCGGCCATGGTTTTTTTTCTCCCTGTGGTACATACAATTTGAAAGTGTCTCAAGAAAAATATTGTTTTCTCGCGTGGAATGTGAGAATCCAATTGAAAAGGTCAACTATTCTACTATGGGGTTGTTCTGATTTTGGTGTTCGTTAGGCTGCTCATGTTGTTGGCTGAGGAAAAGTAAGTGTGGTCTGCAGCATCTTCAAAGTGTGTCACGGCAGAAGTATTATTTTTGACATGTTCCACATTTTTTGGGGGTCTGTGGGCAACAATTTCATAGTAGTTGCGCAGGCTGTGCAAGCAGTCAGAAAAGTGGGTGCACAGAGTCTCGTATGTGTTGACTACATTGGGCGGGAGACACGGTACAAAACCATTTTTCCGATTTGATTTTCATTAGATCTTGTTGTAGGTTATATGATTTTTGCCTAAGGTACAGAACCTCCGCCCCGGCGGGCCCCAGACCAATTGCATCGCTGGGTGTGCACTGATAAACGTCTCTGTTTTATATCTTGGGGTTACAGCACTGAACTACAAGGTCTTCATTTTGCTGTCGGCACTAAGGGCTCTTGTCTAGAATGATTCACTCGTGTTGATTGCACATGTTAACGGTCTCCTCCTTTCTGTCGTTCCTTCAGGGTACCCCTGTGCCCTGCTGTACCGCCGCTTCTTCTTCCACCAGCCACCCACTGTCATTCACCTATACCACGCCATCTCCGGACTGTCTCTGGCGGCTTTCAACTTTGGTGAGATGCGAGGGGACGGAGGGAGGCAAATAGAGAAGGAGGGAGGCAGAGAGAAAGGAGGTGGGGAAGTGGTGTGGGGGAGGGAGAGAGGAAATGAAGGAGGAACTTGGTAGGTATTTCGGCTCATGCCTATACATTTGTAATACGTTAAAAGGATTGAGAAGTTTGCTATGACCAGGAGACTATTTCTGAGCCGTGCTACATTAAGTAAATAGTGTCAATGGCTTATAACAATATTGGAACATCCCAACTTCAGGTGAAGGAGAGGTGAGAGAGCAGGTGGGTTGTTGACCCTGTAGAAAAGTGGCTGGGGAATGAGTGTTGGGGGAATGGGTAATGATTTCCTTATGGCGGTCATGTTGGCAGGGAAACTGTTAGAGTTGGGATGGGGACCTATTAACTCCAGAGGGAGGGGGGGGGGGGGGAGATTGGTTGTGTTTGGGTAAAGTGGTTCATTTCTGAAAACCGTGTTTGCCTCGCCATTACTTTGTTGCGGTGGGAGTCGGGTTGCAAAATTCTGGAAACTTTCAATAAATTCCCTGGTTTTCCAGAAATCCAGAAATGCCCTCTTTGTTTCAAATGAAATATTTTGGTGTTTGCAGCTTTTGATTATTGCTTCAGGGGCTTCCGTGCCGTACTAAGAACCAACCCCAGTGTTTAACGCTGCAAGGGATCGGCCTAGAACAGAACAGGACAGTATCTTAAGGGCGGGA